>NC_084912.1:1154780-1186228 GCF_949316345.1 Pungitius pungitius | reverse complement strand
GATTATTAGCCCTCTCTGTTCTCTTTGTGGAGAGAAAATACGCCTGTGAAGGACAAATTCTATTAGGGACCGAATAAGCTCATTTTTTAATATGGCTGAAAGAGGAAAGAATTTAATTTGTGCCACACACACACACACACACACACACTTTAAGTGCACATGTATGTCATTGTTAAATCTCCTGCTCTTTTATCCTCCACCTCTCTGTTTTTGATGCGTTTTCACCACCTTCTTTTCTGTCTTCATATTCCCTCACAAACACACACACACACACACTCTCACCCAGGGCCGTGTGAGCGCAGTGTGTATCAGTTATGTGCAGTAGATTAATGCCAAGCCGGAGAAGGTTCAGCCGAGTTGCAGAATCAATGTTTATTGCGGGTTTCTTTAAGTGCTTAATGATTTAGTCATTAACATATTGATGAACTTTGTTGTGTGTGGTTTCTCTCTCTTTCTCTAACTCGCCACAGGGAGAAAGAGCACGATCTGGAGCGACGCTTCGAACTGCTGAACAGAGAGCTGAGAGCCATGCTGGCCATCGAGGGTAAGACAGACACACACACACACACACACACACACACAGCAGTAGAGAAGCGTCATCTCTCCTCCCGTTTTACCGCAGTAACAATCTTACTCCCGTCTTGGTGTCCTTAGATGCGTTTCACTAATGTAGATTAAAGGGCCGGTGACGCCCCCGTCAGGTGGAGCGCTTGCCTCCACCCGCGCCCCCCCGAGCCGCTGCGGCCTCCCTGAGAGCCTGAAGCGGCGCGATTTGAATTCTGCGTTGGCTCTTCGATGAGGATTAAGATGCTTGTGAGGGGATTTCGCTCCCTGATACTTGATCAATGTTATCTGTTTCCTAGCTAGACCCCGACGAGCAGATGCCTGATTTGAAATCCAGCCACATGGAGAATAAAAAAGCAGAGGGGGGTGGGGGGGTGTGGGGGGGGTGTTGTGGGTATTTTATTGAAAGCTTGTTAACTACACCGCAGCCAGAGAAGCAGTCATTGTGTCCTATCAAAGTTGTCAGGGGACCAAGGAAGTTTAATCCCCTTCGACTGCGTCCTCTTGGCAAAATGAACCGTTTGCCAATCAATGCTAATTGATTTTGCCATTCGACATTGACTCCCCCCCCTCCGCCCCCCATATACACACACACACACACACACACACACCCCTCTTTCTCCTCACAGCCTTCGGACACCCATTGTAATTTCACCGGGTACCTGATAAGCTACCTGGTCCGTAATAAATCAATTGTAATTAGCAAAAGAAGGGTGTGTGTGTGTGTGTGTGTGTGTGTGTGTGTGTGTGTGTGTGTGTGTGTGTATATGGGGGGCGGGTTGTTTTCTTTTGTCTTCACTTCAGTTATTAATTCTATTTATTGAGCTGCAGTAAAAGGTTTCTCTGGTTCACACGTGTGTGTGTGTGTGTGTTTGTTTATTGTTACATCTTAACGTTAACGTGTCTTAATTGAGCGTGTGTGTGTGTGTGTGGGGGGGGGGGGGGGGGGGGGGGGGGGGGGCGCTGAGAGCGTGTGTAAGTTCAGCTGGTGTGTGTCGTGTCACCTCGCTCCACTCATCCTTCATGTGGACTTGTTGAATTCACAACCACAAATGTGTGTCTGTGTGTATCACTCCGGTTTGTTTGCTTGTCTACCTGTTTGTCTGTCTTCTTACGTGTGTGTGTGTGTGTGTGTGTGTGTGTGTGTGTGTGTGTGTGTGTGTGTTCGCCGCCCACCTCCCCAGCACTTATTTGGTGCTTGGTCGGGTCCATTGAGCGATGTAATTGCTGATGTGGTTGGCCACTCGATGACACACACAGACACACACACACACAGAAAGATGCACTGCGAGTCAGAAGAAGGCACGCACACAGACACACACACACACACCTGCTGAGAAAAATGAACACCTGCTTCACGTTACATGTCAGGCTTCTTCATTATCGCCATCGTCAAACTCCAGGGCAAAGTGTGCTACGGCTAACAATGCTAACAGCTCCTCTATGCATGTGAGTATAAAAGCATTTGACGATATCAGATGTCAAGTTACCGATGAATCTATATAATTCTATAATACACCTACGTGATATTTCCGATGCATTTAGAGTCAAAGCAAGCTCAGCTGCTCGGCAGGTTTGATGCTGCAGAACAGAGAGAAAAGTTTGACTTCAATCTGCATTTACGTTGCTGACTTGAGCTGCGTGACACTCACTCACATCAGAGGGAGGATGAGCTTTGAGGTAGAAAGAGGCGAGCAGCGCATTCCTCTGAAATCAACTCTGAAGCCCATATTCTTCTAAACTTTCTCAGATTTTCTTCTTTTTGTAGGGTTAGACGATCTTATTTCAATCACCTATAGAAGTCAGAACGGGAACACTTCAGAGGTGAGATGCACAGAGGAAGTTGTTGCTGTTTAAACATTTCAGTATTATTTAAACAGACGTTATTCCGCCGCAGGTTAGAATCTCAAAGGAGATTTTAACGGATAAACAGATTACAAAACAAAAATCCCTCTGTAAGAGGTGGACATAGAAATGATGATGTCATCCGTCGGTTAGTGGGCTGATGTTATCAAGCCTCAATTTTACAGCCGATAAACAGGAAGTGACCATATTAAGACTGAGGAGGACGGACGTAAAGACGCGCATATGTCTCTGGTAAACCTGTCAATCACGCTGTAGCCCCGCCCTAAAACCTCCCCTGCTTCATGGTCTGTTTGACTCCACATGGACCATCATTCACTAAATGAACATCATGCTGCATTGAAGAAGACTTGAAACTAGAGACTGAGACCATAAACTCATGTTTACAATGTTTACTGAGGGAATAAATCAAGAGAGAAGTAGAGTCATTTCCTCATAGACGTCTATGGGAGCAGAGGAGTCGCCCCCTGCTGGTCACTACACAGCAGTAGAGTCATTTCCTCATAGACGTCTATGGAGCAGAGGAGTCGCCCCCTGCTGGTCACTACACAGAAGTAGAGTCATTTCCTCATAGACGTCTATGGGAGCAGAGGAGTCGCCCCCTGCTGGTCACTACACAGAAGTAGAGTCATTTCCTCATAGACGTCTATGGGAGCAGAGGAGTCGCCCCCTGCTGGTCACTACCCACAATGTAAGCCTTAAGTCGGAGCGAGAGACTATTAATAGAAATACGCAGAGGTCACGACTCTTAGTGGCGGACATCATTAAAGCTTCTGAGCATCAGAAAGAGAGAACAAATGTTATATTACTCCAACATTGTTGAGAAAAAGTTTGCGAGTTTGATTCAACACAGATGTGTGAGTGTAGGGGGCCGGGGAGGAAGGGGGCCGGGGAGGAAGGGGGGGGGGGGGGTGGAAGCGCCGTTGATGCCATCTATGAGCGTGCTCGGTGATGTCCCGCCTCCCTCGTCCTCCTTGGTGAGACGCCAGGCAGGAAGAATGCCATCTGTACGCCACGCTCTCTTCTCCTCGCCACAAAATTGATCCACTATGCCCTCTTTATCTGCTTACCGATTCACACCTATGTACACACACACACACACACCTTTGTTTGTGTGTGTGTGTGTGTTTAAAGTGGACGCCCTCTCGCCATCTAAAAGGGATCTATGCATAGTCGGGTCCCAGAGTTTGTCCTGTTACGGTTTGATATGATAAGCTTTTTTTGTATGTTTAAAATCAATATGTAATCCTATGCAGGAGCTTATCCCCCCCCCCCCACACACACACACACACACACACACACTTGTAAATCTGTTTGTGCTTAGTAACACATCGGCGGCGCGCTACACACCCGGATTGATTAGGTGCACTGTGGAATCCTATCACATGGGACACTTTTGATGATGTCGCCAACTCTTTCAGGGTTGCTAGTTGACTGGAACCGCCGATAACAAGGAGCTTCGTTCCACCAGCTGTCACCACTTTTTGGGAGGTACATTTAGGAAAATACGTGTTTCTGCTGCTTCGTTCAGGTGACGCAGAAAGAGAAGTTCTTCAAAGCATCATGCGTCTGTCTCTTAAACTCATCTCAGACTTTAGGGTTTAAGTTTCTTATGCTCTTGATGCAAGTGGATTCTTCAGTAAAGTGGATATTTTAGAGTTGTGATGAAACAAGACGTGTGAGGAGCAGGAAACCAGGAGCTTCATCACAATGAAGCAACACCTGACCCTAAAGGAGCTCACAGGAGTGTGTGTGTGTGTGTGTGTGTGTGTGTGTGTGTGTGTGTGTGTGTGTGTGTGTGTGTGTGTGTGTGTGTGTGTGTGTGTGTGTGTGTGTGTGTGTGTGTGTGTGTGTGTGTGTGTGTGTGTGTGTGTGTGTGTGTGTGTGTGTGTGTGTGTGTGTGTGTGTGTGTGAGAACCAGAGAGAGAGCTTTCAGAGAACGGGGCTTTGGAACAGTTTGCTCTCTTGAATAAATTGGGGGGGGGGGGTGTTCATGGGGATTTGATCCAGCGCATTCTTGTGCGCCTTGTGCGGACTCACATGGTTACCGTTAGCGAGCATGGAGGCTTATCTGAATACGCAGCCACCATGTGAGTCTAACCTCTCTCTCTCTGCTGGGGGGCGGGGCTTATGTGGAGGGAGGGCTCTGAGTGGCTGCAGGCTGTTTTGTTTGTTCCCGGTGTTTGGTTACCCAGCCTGCCCTGCTGTCACGTCTCTCATCGGCCCTCTTTATTGTTTACCTTCCTAATGAGGGGGGGCGGGACTCTGCAACGTGTGATTGACAGCAGTGTGCTACCCCCCCGACCCCCACCTCCACCCAGGATTTTGGCTTTTTGGCTGAGATGTTCTCTGAAGGAGAAGAAGGCAGGATCCAGAAGAAAGCTTCTTTTGGAGGGGGGGTCTTGTGGGTCAGCCTTACGGAGAAAGGGAGGATTGTGGGAAAGATTGTGGAGTTTTCTACACCTGAACTACGGTTTAAAGTTATCAGTGGACTCCCTCCATACACGGGGGGTGGGGGGGGGGGCAGCATCTGCTTCCCTGAGGAGAGGAAAAGAAGGACGAGAAGAGCCCAGAGAGCCAAGTATTGGGTCTGTGTTCATTTCGCTCTGTGGGCGACTTCAAAGGGCCGAGGGGCCCAATGAAGAGAGGGCCGACCTTCCAGGACAAACACACACACACACACACACACACACACACACACACACACACACACACACACACACACACACACAGAGTCTGACTGCTTTACTCAATGTGTGGGTTATGGGTTAATGAAGCCACACTTATTTTGGGAGGGACATTTTACAACGTTCCACTTATTCTGGAATCAGTAGGCTGAATATTGATGGAGGGGGCAGCATTTGAATAGTCTTATGATTATTATTATTATTATATGAAGCGGGAGCGTTTTGGGGGCGAGCCACAGAGACGTAAAGTCAGCTGAACTACGTTTCTCATCATTCGTGTTTTGTTTCTTTTCAAATAGATTCTGTGTTGTTGTTTCATTTGAAGAGACATGAGGTAAACAAGCTAATTGCAATGCAGTCATTATGTCGGGGGGGGGGGGAGCCCAAGGAGCCAGGCGGATATTTGAGCCCCAGGGGGAGTGAAGCGTGCCCCCCCCTCTACCCTCCCTTCAGGAGAGGCTGAGGGGATTTGGATCGGGGTCCCACCTGGACCCTGTGGGGCCCTGTGGGGCCCCTTCCTGCAAAGACCCCGGAGAACTGGGAGAGGGAGGGGGGCCTCACCTGTTTGTTTGTTTGTTTGGATGATTCCTTCAGTGATGAAGAGTTTAATCTTCATCTTTAAATGATTCCACTCAACTCACATTTTTTATGTATTTATATAAATACAAATTATTTGTTATTTATTTATTTATTTATTTGTAAACAAAAACCCAAATAACCTGTTTTTTAAGGATTGAGGACTTTCTAGTAGAAGTGTGCACACACACACACACACACACACACACACACACTGGGGAGCAGTTAGGTGTCTTGCTCAGGGTCACTTTGACATGGCAGCCGAGATTCAAACCGCCAACCTTCCGGCTCCTAGCGCATCACACTACTCCATGTGCCACCATCCTCCCCCCCGCCCCCCCCCCCCCCCCACCTTCAGCCATCGGTTCACACGACGACGTGCTGGCGTGTTGTGCGTCTTTGCTGCGTCCTGACGCAGGTTGTGTGTCTGTCGTTGCAGACTGCAGAAGACGGAGGCCCAGAAGAGACGCGAGCAGCTGCTGCTGGACGAGCTGGTCATACTGGTCAACAAGCGGGACGCGCTGGTCAGGGACCTGGACGCCCAGGAGAAACAGTGAGTTACCCACAATCCTCCTTGTTCACGCAGAGCTGCAGACGCGTTGCGTCACACCTGCAGATCGTCCTTCCAGGACGGAGATGGGATGCAAGATAGGTGAAAGGTCGCCGCTCTGACCCCCCAGCCCCCCCCCCCCCCCCCCCTGGTCGCTGGCGTTTGGCCGCTCCCCCTCCGGTGCACCACCCCGACCGCGTACCTGCGTGTGCATGTGTGCGTGCAACTCCTCCGTTGACCTCATCTGACCTCCTGACCTTTGCCCCTTAGAGCCGAGGAGGAGGACGAGCACCTGGAGAGAACGCTGGAGCAGAACAAAGGAAAGATGGCCAAGAAGAGGAGAAGTGTGCGCTTCAATGATTGTTGTTTCACACAAACACAACCGACAAATGTAGCCGATGAAAGAAATGTATCGTTGTGAATCGGATTGTTTCATGAACAGCTTGTTGAGGCCTTCGCCTCCTCCAGCTCCTCGGCTCCTCCAGCTCCTCCAGCTCCTCCAGCTCCTCTGAGCGACGCGGTACGTGAGTCACATGGACATCACATGGACATCACATGGAGACGGTGAGCAACTGGTTCTGTCTCAGCACCAGTCGGCACAACTGGGACTAATGGGGGGGGGGGGGGGCACCTGTTCTTTTCTGCTTTCCGTCATGTGGAGACGATGACGCTGCAGTTGGAATTTTTAAAAGGAGAAAAGAAAAGAGTGATTATAATATCAGACTTTTCAAGCTACTTGGTTACTTGAGTGTATCTTTTTAATTATTTCCTTTTAGTGTTTTTACTTGTAAAATATGTTACAGGATGTATTCATAAATGTTGCATAAATCTTACTTTTATTTTGCTGCTTGGAAGCAGTTTACCAAAAGAAAGAATGTTTGAAAATATTAATAATCTCATGTTGTATATTTTCATCACTGCTCTGATTAATACCTTCAGAAATACATTTTCTTTGGTTGTTGTTTTTTGTCGTAATCATGCAGTCAAAAACTATTATTTATTGCCATTTGTCCTTTTTAAGCTGCTTGTAAGTGAATCCAGCATCACGGCTCTTGTGCATTTTATTTTTTTTGTTCAACAACCTTTTTGTTTCTATTTATTGTTTTCTAAAGAAGAGAAATAAGCTTTTCCACGTGCGTCACTCAGAGCTTCACATCTGGCGCGTTATCCTTTACGTGTTGAACATCTGTTTATTTATTCCAGTGTCATAACCCAAGTCTCCAATAATAAAGTCCTCTGGATTTCATACTCCACAGAAGCCGCGTGTCGATTCATTTTTTTTAAATGACTTTTGAATTAATTAATTTTCTCGCCCTTTTTTCCTGTCCTTGCAGATGTAAAAGCGGCAAAACGCTCTTTAGCACGTGCACGTATTGAAGCGCGCGCGCTTTGCACACAAGTGCTTCTTATTATTCGATGTCTCTAAATTCGAAGCTGCTTTTTTTTGCTTGTTTGTTTAATGTCGGCGCGGAGCAGGAGGATTAAAAGAAACACTTTGTACCGAGCGCATGTCTAACCCGGGGGGGGGGGGGGTCATCCGCGACCACGTATGGAAATACACAAAATGAAACTAGTTGTTTTTAGATGTGGAAAAAGAATATTCCGCCACCTTAAATGTCCCTTACGCGCACTACGTTTAGGGAAATAAAAGGAACCCCCCCCCCCCCCGCAGGCATAGCGATAAAGCGGGGAAATAGGTTGTGACAGCTGACGTCCTCCCGGCCTTTCGGATACTTTCTAAATTAATTTGCTGATTCGTTCTTTTCTTCTCGGGACCCCCCCCCCCCCCCCGGAGGCGCTTTTTGTTTTGCTCCGTGTAGCGGCGCGTTTATCGGGGATCTGGAGAAGAAAAAGCAAAGAACACAAAACGGTTGAAGAACAGTTTTCTTCAGAGCTGCAGTGCGCGCGCGCGTGCGTGTAGAAAAAAATTCAAACGTGTTTTATAAAATAAGTTTCAATGCTTTTTTTAAAAAAAGCTTGTGGATGTTTGTGTTTAATTCTGTAAACTGTTAAAGTGTCGAAGATCTCTTTTTAATTCAGTAAAATACTCCTCAGGAAACCGGTTGTTCAAAAAGGATGGATCTGTTTCTGCGGCAGAAGGTGGCGTCTTACCCCGCAGCGTCTCTCCGGCTCCTCCGCGGCCACAAAACAAGACAAAAAGCTCCGTTCCGAGTTCTTTTCCTGCCGCAGCTCCTCGTTGCTGAGGATCCTTCAGCCGAATGGATTATCTCCAGAGCTTTGATGCCTCCTGGCCTCACCTCACAGGTGCTGTCGGCCTCCGCGTTAACTTCCTTTTTTTTTTTCCTTTTTTTTTGTCCACCCCCCTCCCGAAAGAAAAAGACCTGCACCGAGTGAGCCCGCGTCTCCGCGTGCAGCGGCGGGTCTGCGCCGTGTTTTATGCACCGTCGTGTTAATAAGGACCGGCAAACATCTCCTTCCAATCGGGCCTCCCCCTCCTCTCCTCGCGCCTAATCCCAGGCTTTACCAGCTCAGCATTAACAAAAATTCAGCTGCAATTTGGGATTAGACAAAATAGTCTTATTACAAAAGGTTGGTGCAACTTGATAACTTGATACTTGTTCGGGGGTTTATCTCGGGTCTCACTCGCATCGAGGGAGGAGAGGGGGGGGAGGAAAAAACAAGAAATGTAGTGGAAATGTCACAATAACCCCACTCTTTTGTGATGTGAGGGCCATATTTGTTGAATGGCCTTTTTGCATAATTTAACACGGCCTGTGTGTGTGCGTGTGTGCGCGTGCAAAGGAGGGGGGGGGGGGGGTTGGAGGCATTTCGGTCCGAGCCTCCGGGGCCTCTGAAATAAATCCACAAAATGTGCGTAAAGTTTAACCTCCAGTCAGCAGCTGGGCGACACAGATTCCAAATGCTATTTGTATGGCCGTCATTCGTGTCCATTGTGGTGCGTTTACGTGCGTTTGGTTGCGTTCAGGTGCCGTGTTCATAATAAGCATCTCTGCAGGCCTCCGTGCACAACATCCAACGCGACGGCTGTTGGTGTCGAAGTTTCTGTCTCAGCGCGCTCGTCGGTGTCTTTAAAGGCCTCCACTTTGATCCTCCTTCTCGGACACGCGCACACGCGCACGTTAAAATGTCATTTCCATCCCTGCAGCTTCTCTTTCTGAACATTAGCTCGCTTTCAGCTCAGGCCTCATTTACAGAACTTGATGGGGTTTTATTCTGCAGAGATCCACAAAGTATAGGTGCGCTGCGACACTCACTGCCCCCCCCCAAACCCCCCCCAACAAACTGAAACATTGTTTCGTGTGTTATGGGTTAAAGAACACATTTAAAAAACATCGACGTGTAAAGTGCAATGTCTTCTCTCCTTTTCTCTCCGCGGTTTGAGGTCTTTCCCCATTAAACTTTACGTCAACCATCCTCAAATGTAATTCTAAATGGGGATTAGAGCTCATTAATATTCATGAGGACTAGTGTGTGTGTGCGCGCGTGCGTGTGTGTAGAGAGAGAAAGAGAGTGGGTGTATCACAATAAAATCAAAAAGGATAATTTTAACTTCTTCATTCCTTCCCCTCTTTAGAAGAATAAACAGTAAAAAGAAGAAGCTGTCACAGGAAACGTGTTAAACTCAAATACAGCTTCCTGTTCAAAGAAATACCCGCTTAAACCCTTTTAAGGTTTAAAACAACTCAAAACCACCTTTTACCCTTTAAGGAATTGCTCTTGAAATGTCGCTATTTTCCCTTTGACCCCAGTTGATGTTTTTGAGGAAATATTTGAGCATCACGTGATTCAAGGACGCCAGAAAACAGGTTGTTTTAGAATGAAATCCGTTTTGAGTGGTGACGTTCTGTTATTTAATAAATGCTTCGATTCGGATCCGCGTGCAAAAATATCAAATTGAGCAGAAATCTTCTAAAAGTGTTTCTTCTAAACGCGGCTCTGAGGAACCTTCTTTCTACACAACCTCTCTGGTTCGTCTGGTCTCGGGACGGGGAGGGGTAGCGGGGGGAGGGGGGGGGGGGTGGAGGCGGGGGCAGACGGCGCTCCCCGCCGCCGCCGCCGCCGCTCATTGGCCGTCCCCCCCCGTCCGTCAGAGCGGGGACGCGCACCGATTGGCTGCGGGAGGCGGATCCGCAGGTGTCCTCCGCTCATAGAGGCGCGGGGCGGTGATCAATCTCCATCCGTCTCTCAGAAATCACCTTAACACCCAGACAGACACCCGCGAGCCCCTGAAAGCAAATGAGTTGATTTATTTGGCTGCAGAGAAGAGACGCGGAGCCGCACCGAGCTGATCACCGCGTGTCTCCGCTGCGCGATGCCGCTCCGCGCGCGCACCGTTCGCCTCTGAGCCGCCTGAGCGCGAGTTTTGTGCCCCGCAGACTTCCCGCTGTTGGATATTTTTTGTTGCTGCTGCTCGCGGCCCGCAGAAGGGGAGGAAAACACCCAGGTACACGTTCTGCTCTTTTACTTGTTCAAAGTGGCACGTCTTAGTTGCGGCGCTTTTTTTTTTTACTCCTTGCAACGCAGCTGCGTCATCAGCGCAACCGGCGCAGCTCTGGAAGTCACTTTTCTCCACGTTCAACTTTGAAATGTGCAGCGAATGTTTTCCGTTTGCGGGGATTTCAACGAGTCCGCAGCGCACAGGACTCCGACCGGAACCGGATCCATTCAGCCAAGCTCCCGCGGAGTAGATCATTTTAATCGTTCCAATTCATTCCTGCGAGTTTTTAATTTTTTTTAATTTGAGAGCTATTGTTCATTAAAGCGTTTGAACCACTTAGTGGATAATTGGAGAGGCGTGTTTTTGGTTTTTGTTAATTTATTTTGGTGATAAGGGTCCTTCTGAAACGCTCTCCCCCCGGAGGTCTAATCTAAATTCTAATTGAGTTCATTTGCTGCTGGAATACACGTCGCGCTGCTGTCGGTCAGTTAGGAGCTCATTGTTAAAAAAAAAGCTCCCCTAAAACATCAAACTAAGTGATGCGTTTATTGCTTAATGGCGTCTAAGCTTCCATCGCGGTGATCAATGGTTTCAATGAATGTGTGAATGCATGTTATTTTCTAACGCGTTGTTTGTTTGATTAGTGCATTAAGAAGAATTAAATGTTTATTCTGCAGCTAGGTGACGACCCCCCCCCCCAAATTCACTCTATTTACTGAGAACAAGAGTAAAAAAGTGGGCCAGGCCTCACTACTATAAAACATATCGCCACTGATTTAAATAAGCGTTTTAGAAGCTCTGATAGAGTTGACATGAATCGTTTGGCTCCACAGAAAACACAATGAAAATATTGGTGTTTTTAATCAGCTGAAACTCGAAAAGCAAAAACCGAATTGTTCTTCCTGCTGGAGTTTAAATATGATTTAATTATTTCCCTCATTGATAAAATAAAGGAGACAAACGGACAACATGAAGCGAGACAGACGGGTTTTAAGAGATGTGTTTTTAATTCTGATGAGGAGCCTCGTCTGTCCGAACCCGACCGGAACCCGCTTATCAACCACCTCCTTAATCCATCGTTATATGTGTGTGTGTGTGTGTGTGTGTGTGTGTGCGCAGGCCTTCACACACGCACACACACTTTACCCATAAGCCAACTTTAAATATATTTTCTAAAACTAATTAACAAATGTAGGAAGAGGGTGACGGAAAAATAAATAATTTTCCCTTTTTCAGCAGCAAATGTTTTCATGTAATCTCATGTCAGCGTTTTCCTTTTAGACTCACAATGTGGGAATAATCCATAAAGTAGGATCATGACTTACTGCATTATGTAGGCCAGATAAACCACTTCAATGTCTTTATTTAAACCAGCGTTTTACTAAAAATGCTCCCGTTTTCACAACATAGTAATGTTTATATAGTAAATAATGTCCAAATAGAAAATAATACACTTCTTGTGCAGGTAGAAGGAGGTGCACTCTTCAATAAAACAGGCCAACAAACAGCAACGTCTTCTCTGATGAATCAGCACAAATGATTCAACAAACTCATTAACATCCATCAGTTAAAAGGCTGAAATGTGTGAATTTATTTTCTTCCGGTTATTTCTTCTTATTTCTCTACTTCTCACCAAAAAAAGAGGGCATATTTCCTGCTGCTCATTCACGCGTTCATATCCCGATACACGTTCATGAAACGTGAACTCGGCCACTTTGTTTTCTAAATCCCCCTCTGAGCATTTTGGGTGACTGTGTGTGTCCCCCCCCCCCCTGCAGTGTCTTGGATCGGCCCCCTGTCCCGTCAAGCTGCAGCATCGGGGGAAACCGAACCACTGGCCGGAGCTGGGTGGAGCAGTGACCGCCTGTAGCATGATGTCCTACCTCAAGCAGCCCCCCTACGGCGTCAACGGCCTGGGGCTCAGCGGCGCTGCGATGGACCTGCTGCACCCCTCAGTGGGCTACCCATGTAGGAGACGCGCGCATACACGCACACATACACGCACACACGCACGCACACCTTTCAGCGGGAATGCGCTCTGTTTGGACCGAAAGGGCTGCAGAAAATGACTAAAATACCCGAAGAATAAGGCTGGTTATTAAACTAATAAGAGTTATACGGGTGTTGTTATAGTTGATGATAATAATTAATATGATCATAACAAAGTTATTATTGTGGTTCTGTAAATTAACAACATATGTCTTTTAATTCTAATTGTTTATTACAGCCTTAGTCTTCACATTCAGGAGCTACTGACTCTTAAAATGTTTACCATCCAAAGCGCGGTTCTTTAAGGAAATATTAAATCTGCTTCAGGATCATTCTTTAATGGTTGAATGTGGTTTATTTTAATTAATAGTCACAAACTTATAAGTTCTTAAATAACATTTATAAGTAGAGCCCAAGTCTGGCTGGTGAGGCGTTTTATTCACGTTCTTCCGGGTGTTCTCGGTGTTCCTCCGGTGTTCCTCCGGTGATCCTCCGGTGATCATCCCCCCGTTTCTCCGCAGCCACCCCCAGGAAGCAGCGGCGGGAGCGGACCACCTTCACGCGTTCTCAGCTCGACATCCTGGAGGCTCTGTTCGCTAAGACCCGGTACCCGGACATCTTCATGCGGGAGGAGGTCGCGCTGAAGATCAACCTGCCGGAGTCCAGAGTCCAGGTGAGACCGGTTAAAACCTCCGACCCGCGGGACGTCCCGCAGTAAAAATCACCCGAAGAGTAATGCGTTTTTAAAAAGGCCGTGACGTCACCTCATAAAATGTAATCACCATGGTTACTGTTGCACGTGTTACTCGTTATCAATTAATTATTTGTGATGCATTTAAAAAGTTCGAGTTAAAATTTATATATTTGTCCACTCTTTGGGAGCAGTAATTATTTCTAAATAATAATAATAAAAATCTTGTCTTGAGATTGACCGCTAATTAAAGTTAGCTAACAGCTAGCTAACAGGCTAAAGATAGGATCAATGTTTATGGTACTTATACCAATAAATATGACTAATAGCGTACTTTATTATGCAATGAAACGGGAGGAATGTTTAAGTAAAGCATGGTAAAACCGTTGGATGATTTTAGGCTGTTAAAGTTCTAATGACAAAGACTGGTGTTTGCATTAAATCACCTGAAGCACCTTCAACTGAAACAGGTTGCGTTCATGTGTCGTAGTTATTTACACAATCTCCTCTCCTCCTCCCTGTTTAACACGTTACACAATGATTTAATGAGGGCAGATAAAACTGCTCACATCCACGTTAACAAAAGCTTTCTTTTAATCCCAAACGCTCGTCCATTTCATAATTGTTTGTCGCAACCTGACGGAAGGCCGAGTCATTTGATATTAATACGGAATCTGCTCACTAAGCCAGAAAATAGTCCCAATAAATCGTCTCAAACCACCGGCTGCAGGACGACAATCAACAAATACAAATACCTCCTGAAGGGCATCAGTGGGAGAACCAAGGCCTCGCTTTCTATTTCTCACACAACTAACTGACTTAGTGTGTGTGTGTGTGTGTGTGTGTGTGTGTGTGTGTGTGTGTGTGTGTGTGTGTGTGTGTGTGTGTGTGTGTGTGTGTGTGTGTGTGTGTGTGTGTGTGTGTGTGTGTGTGTGTGTGTGTGTGTGTGTGTGTGTGTGTGTGTGTGTGTGTGTGTGTGTGTGTGTGTGTGTGTGTGTGTGTGTGTGTGTGTGTGTGTGTGTGTGTGTGTGTGTGTGTGTGTGTGTGTGTGTGTGTGTGTGTGGAGCAGCACTCTGTACATGGTGCTGCCCTCTCAAGTTCCCCCCCCCCCCCCCCCCCCCCCCCCCTGTGCTGAAATCCAGTAGCCTGTTACCTAAGAGCAGGTATGACATTGGACCCCTGGTTGATGGGGGCCAAGGGGGTGGAAATGAACCTCCGATAGCTAATAACCCTCAATTTTCCTCTGTAATGTTCTCCTGCCGCGTCCTGGGGAGAATCGTGTGCCCAGTTCCTAACCCCCCCCCCCCTTCTTGGGTTCCAGGTGTGGTTCAAGAACCGGAGGGCCAAGTGCCGTCAGCAGCAGCAGAGCGGCAACAGCGCCAAAGCCCGGCCGCCCAAGAAGAAGTCGTCCCCGGCCCGGGAGAGCACGGGCTCCGAGAGCAGCGGGCAGTTCACGCCGCCCGCCGCGTCCAGCACGGGCTCCTCGTCCTCCTCGTCCTCCTCCGCCAACCACACGGGCCCGGCGGCGGCGGCCCTCAGCAGCACCTCTACCTCCATCAGCACCGTGTCCTCCATCTGGAGCCCCGCCATCTCCCCCGGAAACGCCCCGGCCCCCGCCGCCGCCGCCGCCCCGCTCCCCGAGCCCGGGCCCGCCGCCAACGCCTCCTGCATGCAGCGCTCCATGACGGGCGGCGCCGCCGCCGCCTCCTACCCGATGTCCTACAACCAGACGGCGGGCTACGGCCAGGGCTACCCCGCCCCCTCCGGCTCCTACTTCAGCGGCGTGGACTGCAGCTCCTACCTGGCCCCCATGCACTCCCACCACCACCCCCACCAGCTCAGCCCCATGACGGCCTCCTCCATGTCGGGCCACCCGCACCACCACATCAGCCAGTCGTCGGGCCACCACCACCACCACCACCACCACCAGGCCTACGGGGGCTCCGGCCTGGCCTTCAACTCCTCCGACTGCCTGGATTACAAAGAGCAGACTGCGGCCTCCTCGTGGAAACTCAACTTTAACACCACGGACTGCTTGGACTACAAAGACCAGGCCTCCTGGAGGTTCCAGGTCTTGTGATCCAGCTTTTTGTCCCCCCCCCCCCCCCCTCCTGCTCGCCGGCTCCCTCTTCTTCTTCTTTTTGCATTTCCCAGATCAGCATATTGCTTGTTTTTAAAAAAGACAAAAAGAGTTTATGAACCACAAGATCAGCAATTGGACCTTTTCTTTATTTATTTATTTTTTTTATCCCTCACCTCTTTAAAAAAAAAAAAAATATCAAAAACAAACCGCAAAAGAAACGTCCTTAAAGTTGTGAGAAGAGAAAACAGAAGAATCTCTGTGATGGGAGGAAAGTTTCACCTCTTTACCCCCAAATCAAACCCTGTATAGTTTTTATTTCTCAAATTGGTTATTTTAGGATGACAGATTTTTAGTCAGCGCCGTGGAGCTGAAACCTGTAAATATGTATTTGGGTCAGTTGCATTGACCGTGTTTAGTTGGTGGGCTTCTTTTTTTTGTCTTTCCGAATTTTAAATTGTTTATTACAACTTTGGCAGGAAAAGAAGAAAGAAGAAAAAACGCTATGTAAATCTTTCCAAAGAGATTAAATTGGCCATAAAGTTCAGCTTTTTATATTCGTTGTTTTACTCGGAATAAAAAAAAAATGTTTTGGCAATTTGAAATGTCTCGAGGGAAGAAAATGTAAAACCTAGATGCAGAATATTCTGGACGTTTGTTTTCCGGATTATTATAATTATTCTAACCTCTATACATTCTCAAAGCCGGCCCCCCCTCCACCCCCCCCCCCCCCCCTCGCGGGTACCGGACATGTTTTGAAGCACTTGGCTCGAAATTGGAGTCACAGCGTTTTTATTTTTCTGGAGAGGAAAAAAAAATGTGGATTTAAAAAAAGCTCCAAAAATGACAGTAAGATGTTGAATGTATCTTTAAGGCGACCCGCCGTTACGTTCATGTTCATCCAATAAAGATCCGTTCAGTCATATTGATCTCCCTCAGTGGATTGTGTCTCAGCTCGATTCCCCGCCACGAGTCCCCTTTTTATGCCCAACTCCACACTTTTAATGAAGCACGCGTTGTATTAACAGCTTGATTTTCTGTGACATATTTTTCGGGTAAATGCAAATGAGTCCGTAATTAAGACGAGGCGTGAACGCGCTTTAGAGAGCAGCCGGTTTTAATCCTCTGAAACACGCACGACTTTTTCAAACAGTGGCGTTGAAAAAAAAAAAAAATGCCCCCCCAATATTGGGCCGCGAGACACGTGACCGAGGCGTAATTAACGCGCGCGATAATTACAGCGCGCCTTCAGTCGCGTTCCCCCAAAACAACACAATTTGTGCGTGTTTTAATTAAAATGAGATTTGGAAAAATAGGACTCAAATGGACCCTTTTTTTTTAGTTTTCAAGCAACAAGGATGTATCACCTTTTTATTTAAAATTATATTATTTGCATAAAAAATCAATCCAGTGAAAATGTTCACCGCGATCACGTGTAAAAGCGGCACATTGGTTAATAATTCGTGACCACAAAATTAATTATTAATGATCGACCCGCTAATCCTGACATTTAGTTTAAATATCAATAAGAGATGCGATAAACAAACCTCTCTCTATTATGTATTTTCTTTTTTTTCAACTAGTTAAATATGAAGTAGTTTTACTTCCAGGATTTAAAAGGTGCTTAAATGAATAAGATCTGAAAAACAGTGTTTGATTTTATTCCGATGTTTGAGTTTTGGTCTCTAAAGTCCGATTGAGAAGAAGAAGAAATCTCCCCTCTTATTTCCAAAGGCTCTGAAGCTTCTAGTGAGAAACCAGCTGTTCGTGGGCTTCGGTCCTCGTGGACGCGCACGAGCCCGTTTAACTGAATCCTGGATATTTATTCAGCTGCTGCGACCTTCATTTACATAAAAAGAGAAGAGTTTCACTGCAGCTTTCAGGACAAAACTTGAACAACTAAAACAAAAGTAGAAGAACTTTTAATTTCCTCCCGATGAATTCCTTTTGTTTGTTACATGCGACGCTCATGTTTTATTCCAAAGTTAAGAACATATTTCATCCTCGTCTCTATTTGACCCAAAATAAAATTATTTTAGAATAAAAACAAACGTTCCGTATGATGTTCATTAAAAGAGGAAATTGTAACAACTCGATGAAGCGAAACTAAGGATTTATTTCTCCTCCGGATGTTTAACTGTTTCTTGGAGTCAGTGTTTAAATCCTTTATTTCTGTGTTTTACTAAAACACATTTTCATTCTCTTTTCTCTTCAGCTGAGGGTTAAATATTAAGGACCTTTTTCATTGTTCTTTTATTGAAAGATGGACGTTATATGTTTTACTTCAAACTGTTTGAAGTAAAACATTTAACGTCCGTCTTAATTTATGTCTCCCAAGTATTAATCTGTGATTATAAAAACATCTTGATCATAAATAATTATCCACCTCTAGATCATAAAATGAATTCCACTCAACAGTTAAAACCTAAATCAGTTTATTTCCCTCTAACCTTCTTCAAATATAATATTCATTAGGTTTTTTATTGTTTCCTCGTTGAATAAAGAACAAAAAAAAACAAGAAATACCCCAAATATGATCAAATAGTTTCTCTTTGTTGAACACGAGCTTCCAGAAGGTTTTAGAGTTCAGTTTGATGACGCAATGTAAATAGATTCCAACATGAAATCAGATCTTTAAATGAAACCCATAAGAAAGACGGTGAAATGACTTCATGAAGCTGCATTCAGGGGCGTCAATGAAGAAGAGCCGTTACATTGTGTGTGTGTGTGTGCGTGTGTGTCTGTGTGAGTGAGTGTGTGTTTTGAGGGGCCTCACACTCGGTTCAATTGGCCGATCGATGGCAGCGTGTCGCTGTTGGACCTCTTGACCTCTCGCTGGAGCTGTTGACACTAGATGAACTGGAACGGAGTGGTTTTGATGGAAGCCTCCATAAAGTTGAACTGTGTGTGATGGGAAGGACCAGCAGATGTTCTGATTGGAGCGCTGCATGCTGGGAATGTTTTTCTTCTATTTCCATGCAGGAACGGAAAGGGAAGAAAACACTCGCCTCTGATTGGCTGTTGCCAGACTTCGGAGGAGGGACCCAGGTGGTCCCTGTGGGGGGGTCACAGCTGAGGCCAGGTGGACAGCAGCTCAGTCGTCCCCACAGTGAGGTTCCAGGTGGGTTTAACATGGAGAAGATTCAAGTTGAGCTTCTTTCTTTGTTCTCGTCGAAGGAAGCTCCACAGGAGAGGAGGCCCAGGAGCACACTCCCACTGATTGGGGGGGGGGGGGGGTTTGCCCCTTTGGTCACCTGAGGCTTAAGAAGAGTCCCATTTAACTTTTACCGTGTGAGAAGTAGATGTTGGTTCATTGAGTTACTTTAGTGCCGGCGCTGGTATCTAAACTCAAACTTTGAGTTTAGCTGCCATGCTAACCGCTCAGTGAACCGATGCTAACGTTAGCAGCTAACACGCACTCAATGACAAAAGCTTTAGCTGTTAATCGAATGAAGAATAAGTTGATTTTCGTATGATTACAGAGCACTTTTGATTGATAAATCATTTAAAGCAGCATTTTCGCCGTACATCGCTCCGTTAGCATCATTAGCATCACAAGGCTCGGGCGACGCCATGTTGAGAGCCATTGAGAGGCAATCGAAAGGCTCCCAACCACAGAATTTAAAAAACAAGACATGTTGGACACTGTGATTGTTAAATGATTGATTAGGTTTCACTTTAAAGGTTAGCTGGTACATTGTTTAGTGTGTTAGCATGCTACTTAGCATTCCACACTACGTAGGCTACAGCTGGAGTGTCTTGTGCCGTCTGGACAGAACTACTTCCTTCATGGGGGGGGGGCGGAGCACAGAGGTATTTAAAGCAGGACTCGTATTATCTCATCTGCAAAGGATGCAGCAGCAGACGCTGGTCACAACTTGTCTCTGCCCCTGCAGCCCTTGAGACGAGGGGGGGGGCTTAATGGAGGCCCGTTGGGCCTGCAGGCTTCAGCGTCCCCCCCCCCCCCCCGCGTCGTCTCCGTGTGTCAGCAGATTGCCGTCTGACGCTCACATTTCCTCCTTTCGGTTAGTTCTTCACCGACGACCTTTCTCCTGCTCACGTATCTGCAGGGAAACGACGCATCGAAGCTTATTGATACAAATCTAAACCCACGCCTGACCTTTGACCTCGTAGGACTCAGACCATTTCCTCTGGAGGAAAACAACATTTGCTTTTGTATCAAAATAATAGTAAATAACCATTTTATCTCCCCTAAGATATTTTTTATGACCTTATTAAAAAGAATAAAGCATTGAATAAAAAACCTAAACTTAACTTTATGAATAATAATGACAAACTTTTTTTATCCCTTCAAATAAGAAAATAGTTTTTATGTGGCATTAAAGATTCTACATTTGTTTCTTTTGCCTGAAAGAAGACACATGTGCAGTGATACCTTGTGGTTAGACGTTAATGTTAAATGTTTAGTCACCCCCCCCCCCCCCCCTCAGGTCAGCGAGGAGCGATTGTGACGTCTTTTATTGTCCCGACATGCTTTTTTGGGGGGTGGATCTTGCTTGTGAAAGAGACAGCGCCCCCCCCCCCCCCCCCCCGAGGGGAGATATTATCAGTCCAATCGGAGCCATCATTAGAGGTGATGAGAGTGAGATAAGCGGGATAAAGGCGCGCGCTGGAGGCTCCGTTCACGTGTTCACAAGGCCGCGCGACGTTAATCCCACTAATAATCTCTATTAATAAACTATTTATGATCGTACAAAGGGTGGCAGAATTGCTTAAAGGGTATTTTGTACTCTGGTGTTTTTGTGGTATTATGAAAGTGAAGATTTCGCTGCGGGGGGGGGGGGGGGGGGGGTTAAGCGATTTCCCCGTTTTTCATTGAAGCTGTCACTCAGCTTTGTGGAGGAACGTGTCAGGAGGAGCACTCCTCTCAGATACAACATTGTGGTGTTTGCATGGGAAGAGTATTACTATCAGGCGGAGATGGAGCCACCTGCCCCCCCCCCCCCCCCGCTTTGATTTAAAGCCATTAAACAAGAGCAGAAGCTGAGACGCGTCCTCGCGGATCTTCTGTCGTCTCAGAATCACTTCTTGTTGCCTTTTTATTTTCCTTGTGAAATCCTCTCGGGATGCAGAGTGAATAGATTAGGACCAGTGCGGGATTACGGCTCGCGCTGTCGGATTATCGGTGACACGCGGACATCCACGCACGCGCGCGCGCGCACACACGGTAACAATTTGTCTTTTATGTTTTGTTGGTTCTTCAAAAAACGACCCGCATTCACCTCCAAATTTCCCAGTTCTTGAGTGAAGGTTTTTATTTGTATTTTACAACATGACGTGTTCAACATAACACTCATCAGCTGTTTCTATATAATATATATAATAATTCCTTATCCAGGTGAGCATTCTGCAAACACACAAAAAAGCCATTGATTGGAGAAATGATTCCTTAAACTTTTCCTAAATGGACGACATGCAGCATCCCGAGGTCTTCATCCTGAGGAAGAGCAAACAGCTAATTCAGTTTCATCAAAGTGCATCAACACAGGATTTAACTAATGTGAAAAAACCCCATTTTAAAGCCTTGAAGAAATATTTATTCTTTAAATGAAATGAAATAAATGACAAAAAAGACTGACCAAACCTCGCATGAAAGAAACCTGAGTCCTGATATGTCAGTAAAATATATTAAAGTACTGTCACAGTTTAAAATGTTAAAAAGTGTGTTTGCATTTGCGGCTCCTAAAGCTGCACAAAAAGAGTCACATTTTATTATGTCAGACAGAATCATAGGATATTGTTTAAAAATATAATTCTTCTAGTTTAGGAAGCTGTCTCGTGTACTCACAGTACTTCCCAATACTACGTTATACTTCTATAATACTTCTCACAGTCGTGTGAATTCTGTCAGCAGAAAAAATAAATCCTTCAGGTTCCCGGTCGGTCGACTCACGTTCTCAACGTCTCCGTCTGCATCGCCGCGTCCTGCAAGACAAACGACGACAACACACACACACACACACACACACACACACAGTCACTCCGTCTCTCTCTGGCTCCGAGCGCTTCCTTAACGAGCTTCTGATTGACATTAAAACGCCGATGCTAATTGCCTCCGATAGCCTAAAGTCCGGATTATCCAACGACGGAGCGATTTGATATAGTGAGACAATTGCTAATCACCCGGAAAAATGGAATTATTAAGACGGGCAAGGAGGAGATGAGGAAGTGAAGAAGAGGAGGAAGTGATGCTTCACTGAGGAGAGGACCCTCACTTATGGACCTGTTTAGTACTTGAAACACAAAGTTTGGACAAAACATTTCTCTTTGCTTATCAGAACTGAAGCAGACGGACAGAGGGACACACCTGTCCGTCTCAGGGACATGAACACGTCGGGGTTCACGGTCACATGATCGCTCTCCTGTGGTCTCCTCTGATTGGCTCTCCCATCACTACGGAGGAACAAAGAGATAACATCAAAGGTTTAGTGATCCACTGACCTGAGAGACAAGGCAGGTGTTGAATTGTTCTTCTGAAGGCCGCTGTGCGCAGGATGTCGTATAGCAGCCAGGTAAGTGGAAGGTAAGCATGTCAGTAAGGACCCAAAATGCATCACTTCCTGCGCAGAAGGCAGCTGTTAGAGCTTAAGCCCCTCTTATTTCTAATATCATTCCTGTAAAGAGGAGCTTTATGTGAAAGATGAAGTGTGCCTGATCATAAGTTATCACGAGAGGGAGGCCCTGCTTCTCCCCTCCATCACCTCCATCACCTCCATCACCCCCACCCGGTGCTCCGGTGTGACGTTAAGGTGAAGCTCTGTCGGCCTCAGGAGGTGAATATCAAACACGTATGAACATCCGAGTGAATGGAGGAGCCTCGTTAACTTTGGCCTCCACCAATAGAAAGATGGCCTCCGCTCCGCGTCCTCAGCAGCCATCAAAGAACGTTGGGATGCTTCCCAGATTCTGTCTCTCTCCTCCTCTTGAATGTTTGGGGGTGGGGGGGGGCATTGTGCCCCCCTCTTTCCTCTGCTCTTTTCTCAGCGAGCCAAGCGGGGGAACGCCTGCGCTACAATGCCTCTCCTGGTCTCCATCTCCACTAAGCCGCCGCTGGCTTCACACGAGAAACAATGAAACTTCATCGGAGACCAGATTACAAAAAAAACAAAGACGGAGCGGTTTGACTGTGGAAAATTGTTCTAAAGGCGGAAAAAAACCCCCCCAAGCAAGCGGAGTCTTTTTGTGTGTCTCTGTGGCTGTGAGCGTTGGGGGGGGTGTTGGGGATCGTCCTCTTTGCCTCCGTCAGCTGACCTGAGGTGGTGCGACCCGGCCTTCACCACTCGCTGCTTCTTGTGCTTTTAAAAGAGCTTAGGACGGAGCGTCTCCCTCTCTCTGGACCCAGCGTGTTTAAATTGGCTGATAGGAAGGGATTTGGGTTGGATGGAGGGGGCTTAGAGAAGAGAGGAGGTGGTGGTGGTGGTGGTGGTGACGGAGGGGGGGGGGGGGCAGAGAGTCATCAGTGTTACAGTCAAACAGCCATGAAAAGCCTACGAGGATGAAAAGAACAAGAGGGCCTTTTTTTTAAATCTAACGCACACAAATCCCATATAAACGCTCCAATATGTGAGCGGGGTTCTGACGAGGAACGCCCCTCCCTCGCCTCCCCCACAACAATAGAGACGTGGATGGCTATATTTGTGTGTGTCTGTTTGCGTGAGTCAGGCCGAGACAAAGCCGTCTTTAGTCACGCTGTTCCAACATGTCATCCTCAGACGAGTGTGTTTAAACGATCACTCGGGGTTTTTTTTCGACTGTAAAATGGACTTTTCTGTTATAAAGTGTGGCTCCTCAGCGCTGCAGACGATTCTTCTCCAGACAACAGTGAAACTATAAATCCTCTGCACACAGTCTGTCTGGAGCTTTCTTCTTTAAAACCTTCAGGGTGTCCTCATCACGTCCCGACGGCGTTGGAATCAGATGTTTTTATGTCCATGATGACAATCATGGGGAGTGTTTTTGGAGGGAGGCCTTTTCTCTCCGTATATTTAGCTACTTCCATCGGGAGAGTTGGAAAACCTTTGAAGATCTGGGGAGCTCTCACTAGCTTCTCAAGACCATCAAGCCTCCAAAGTAAACTGTTTGCTTTTGAGGCTTTTTTTCATCCCTCAGGAGGTGGTGGAGACCAAAAACAGAGATACCAGAGAGAACATTCGACTCAAACACGAATCCTGAATAAAACCTAAAAAAGATCAAGTCCTGTCACCAAGAATCCTTAAGAAAGATTTGGTTCTTGATGATTTGAATTAAACTCAACGTTTAATACCAGTAAAACGATGTAAAATATTGGTTTACACTCAAATAACTGGTGCAGAATAGTCAGATTTGTATTGTCAGGTTAGGTAACACTGTGAGAGTGTTTGATACACAAAGTGCTCCTTTTAAAACACGCACACACCCGTCACTCACCGTGATGAGGGAGGTTCTGGGTTCGGAGGTGCTGATGCATTCTGGTTCCTCTCAGTCGGTCCGTCTCCGAGGCTGGAAGCAAACACGCCGCATCCGCCTCTCGGAGGATCTTCTAGACACACAAGAACACACACAGATACACACACACCGTCTCTAATAAGCGCAACGTGACGTTTTTTTGCCTTCAATATTATATTTGAGTTTGTTCTATTAAATACTTCAAATCTATTTAGATTACTTCTGAGATTTATTTTGAACCACTTGTGATTCGAATGTTGTGTCCACCTGCTAAAAACACAGTAAACACCAGGTGGAGGGTTATTTATTACTGCATAATCAATAATACTTAAGTTTTTTGTCTTAAGTTTGAATCTTTTTTTGTAGTTAAGATAAAACAATACAAATATATTATTTAGATTAACTTTTACGTTGTAGAGAATTTAAAATGCCTCATTTTTAAAAATTGATTAATATACTAAGCTTTGCCTAAATAAACCTAGAAAATCGAAATAAAACAGTAAATATGCCATGATGATATTTTGGAAATTGACGCATATTTTAAGATGATAAAACTTTTCATTGGGCTCGTTTGGCTTCTACTGTATTTGAGTGCGTTAATCCCCCGGGCTGAATAACCCGGTTATCCGCCACCGTTGGGCTTAGTTTAACCTCGATTCATCACCAGCAGGCGGGAACGCGCGCGCCTCCACGTTGCATGTCACGTTTTGTTCCACCAACAAAGCCCATGAAGATCCTTGAGATCAAAGCGCGTTTGTTGGTGTGCGAGCGGCGGCTCGTTTTTAAATCCGCGTCCCCGGTGAACACGTCATGGCGCTGAAGCTCCTGAACGGAGGCGAAGGAGTCAAACGGCGACGGAGGCTTGTTGGATCGCGGCGTCGCTTCCTCCCTTCAGCGCAGCAGCAGCTAACCGGCTTTCAGCAGGAGAGACGCCGAGGAGGCGGAGAAGAGGATCTGCAGATAAAGCTTTGTCCGCCGGGGGGGGGGGGGGGGGAAGAAAGAAGGCCCCGCAGTCACGTCGGCCTTTTGTGACACGACGACGAGGCAAAGCGACTTGGCTTCTCCTGCTGGCAGAGGAGAGGAGGAGAGAAAGGACGCCTCCTCTCGCACGCCGCATCTCCCCGAATCAACGCACACGTCAGCCAGACGGCATGAAAAGACACTAAGCTGAAACGGGTGTGTGTGCGTGTGTGTGATTCAATGGGTGCACGTGAATAGGAGAAGTGGTTTCTTCTGGAGTCCACCTTGAAGAAGCACTAGATCTGGTGTTAATTCAGCAGGTTCTTCTTTCCAATGCAAATCAACTCATTTCTATGATTTGTAGTGAAATGATGGGCTGAATCACAGAGGAGCGGAACTGCAGCTCTGAAGGTTTAACTTTTGGAAAGCTGCTGGCTGGTTCTTCGTGTTTCCAGTCTTTACGCTAAGCTGAGTTAGTTCCAGGTATGAATCCTTCTCAGGTGAGAAAGCAGCAGAGCTTCAGGTCATGAGGACAAGAACCAAGGTCTGTATGAAACCAGAATAAACATTTTTAATGAGCACAAATTCCTTTTTAAATCCACAATTTAACTCAAATCTTATTTTCCTCAGCCTGTGACCCTCACCTGGTCGGAGCAGGTGTTCATCTTCCACAGGCTCCTCCCTCTGACAGCAGCCAGCCAATGACACAGCGCGCTTTCTTTCCTCATTCATTCATCCTCTGAATCAGGTGGATTTTAGCGCAGTTCCCACATATGAACAAAATAAGATCCTGTTACGTTAAAGACTAAAGTGTCTTCTAACGTCCCCCACCGTGGACGTGCTCTCACATCACAGCACATTCTTTGTGTTACTTCCTTTGCAAACAGCAGTTTCCTTTACAACATGATGGAGAATATCAGTAAAGCTGCTGAATGCAGAGCCGTGAGGAAACGTGTGAAACGTCTTTGTTCCCCTGGACACAAACCAGAATGAGTCAAACGTCTGGATGATGATTCGTTTTTACATTAAATATCAAGCGTTGTTTCTCCGTCTTTTGCTGCAGTAGCTTTGTTTCTCATCACGGTTCATACTCGCCGTACGCTTGCATTAATATTCACACCTCAATAGGGGTGATTAGAGATAGAGACACAGATATTAGCTTTGTGCCCCGTTACAATAAGCCCATGGATTTATTTTAATAACGACAAGTTACATTAAAAACGGAACGGTTCGTCAAACGACCCCAGTTACTCAAGATCAATTCTCTGATATTTAATAAACTACTCCACTTCTGAACATGGAATGTGATCATTTTGGTCTTTTGTGAAACAACTTAAACTGAAAAATGTTGGCGAGAAAAGTGCAACAGAGGTGTGTATTTGGTGTGTGTGTGTGAAGCGAGACACCTGTTCACTGGAGGCCTCTGCTTGAAGCCAGTGACTCATTATTCATGAGCTGGCTTTTCCACACACACACACACACACACACACACACACACACACACACACACACACACACACACACACACACACACACACACACACACACACACACACACACACACACACACACACACACACACACACACACACACACACACACACACACACACACACACACACACACACACACTCTCTCTCTTTGAGCTCCGGCTATTTAAAACAAGGAGAAGTTACGTAGAGACGCCTTGTACGTCGGGTAGAGACCTGTCAATCACTGCTACACAATCAGCGTTAGGCCCCGCCCTAAAGCATCTCCTTCTTTATGGTCAGTTTGACTCTAAATGGACCTTCATTCACTAAATGAACATCATGCTGCATTGAAGAAGACTTGAAACTAGAGTCTGAGACCATAAAAACGGGTGGGCCACGTGGATGAATATTCTTTACTTATTCATCGAATTGTTTTTACTCATCTTTAATGATTGATGTTCTCTTTCACACTTTCTTTTTTTTCCCACCATCCCCTTTTCCTCGTCCCCTCTGTCCCGTCCTGCCTCTTTCTCTGCAGCGCTGCTGTCCAAGGGTAGGACCTGCTGCAGGTGATGGAGGTAAATCATCTAGGACATAATTAAGAGGCTTATGAGGAGGCGTGTGCTCGTTGTGCATCACATTAGAACCAAACGCATGAGAAAGGATCCGCATGCAGCCAGGCCTCGTAGTTACAGAACCGCTCATTTCCATTCCCAGACAAACGGCCTGCAGGTCTGACCTTATACGTGGAGTTAAATACCTCTCTCGCCTCATTTGGCTGTCTGCGAGTGCACACACACACACACACACACACACACACACACACTCGAGCGCATTGCCCTCTGGTGTGTTTTAATCACCAATGAAGGACTCATCAGACATGTTCATCTAGTTCCCTCACAAATTTGAATGTTTTCTGCTCACCCGTTGGCCCTTGAGGCGCGTGTGTGTGTGTGTGTGTGTGTGGGCTTGATCCCCTCTGGTATGTGCTTTTCCAAAGGGCAGCAGCACTGAAGCCTGAAGTAACAACACACGCACAAAAAGGGCTTTTGCTGGTTGTCCTCCGAAAACCTGTGGTGTAAAGTATTTAATTAGTCTTTTATTAAAGAAGTATTTTTCAATACTTTTCATTTAATTAGGAGAAACCTAGAGAATAAAAATAACTGCTACCTTTTGGAAAGATATTTTTTTATTCTA
The DNA here is from genome assembly GCF_949316345.1 of Pungitius pungitius. Lineage (NCBI taxonomy): Eukaryota > Metazoa > Chordata > Actinopteri > Perciformes > Gasterosteidae > Pungitius > Pungitius pungitius. The sequence goes on along the minus strand of NC_084912.1, from coordinate 1,158,734 downwards.
TTTAGTCATGAAACACTGTTGTGGTATGACGACATCAAGAAACTTTTATTAATTTACATATATTCTCATCTTTATGTCTGATTTTTTTTGATTGTGTGATTTATTAAATTTCCTTGTACACCCTTAAATAAAGTGACTTGACCATAAAGTTGGATTTCTACACAGGGTGGAATAAAAAGCTTTTCTTCACCCTCTCGCCTGTAGAAGAGGGCAACAGGTTGCGTGTCTTACACCAACATGTCAAACACGATGTGGTTTAATTCCCCTTTGTGTCGCTGAGCGACGGCGGGGACCCGGCAGGAAGCGGCGGCGCTGGATATCGGCGGAGCGCGTCGGAGCGGGCGAGGTTATCGGGGGTCCACCTCGCATCTCAGATGAGAGGTGGAATAACCACATGTTGGTGTCTTTTGAGTCAAACCGTGTGATTATTTTTGCTCTTACCGCTGCCTGCGAGCGCCTGAGCCTGGATTTCATTAGCTCGCCTCTTAGCCACGTCCGCTAGCACCACCTCGCCCTTATCGCTGGCAACATAATGGAGGTCCTTTGAAGGCAATGCAAGAAAGAAAGAAAGCAGAATGTTAATCTAAAATGAATCTAGACTCCCATGACAATAGTTCCTTTTTTTTGGAGGGGGGTTGGGGTGTGGAGGGGGGGGTGGTTGGCGGGAGAAAGAAGAAACAGATGAAATGAGAAAAAAAAGAGCCGTTTGAAGGCCAACATCAGAAAGAGCGCCGATTGGAGGAAATGCCGGTTCCTCCAAAAACTTTGAAATCAACCCGCCTCCCCCCCCTCACTCCCCCCTCACACACACACACCCTCGTCCCTCCCTTTTTTTGAACTAGGGAGGATGTTATCTGTCACATTTCAAAAGTGGGAGAGGACGGACAGTTTCACCTCTGAGGGTGAACAACAACCACGCGGCATCATGGACTCAATTCAGCCATTCAAATTCATTCACTCCAGTTGAGCTTAATATATATTTATACCAGCAAAAAGGGGGGACAGAATCAAACCATACGGGGAAGAAAATGTGTGAAGCAAAACACAAAGGAAATGAAGGAAAGGTCAGAGGTCAGAATACAAGCAGACCAAGTAGAAAACAATATCTTTTTAAACAAAATCATTATTATAATCTTAAGATGTTAAAGAGCTTTAGTATTAAAAAAGGAGCTTTCTTGGTGCAAGAAGCAGCCTGAAGATAAACCCCCCCGGCACACGCGACCCCAACAACCATCAGCAGGTTGCTCCAGTTGCCCCAGTTGCCCTTCAGCCAGCTGGGCGGCTCCCAGTCGCCCTGAAAAAGGAACTAAACACACACAAATTGATCAAAGTGATCAAGACTAAACGTCGTTAGTTTGAATGAAGAAGATCCTGCCACAGTCAACCTCTCAAATTGATCGAACAGAGGGGGAATCACACGCTGCCCCCGGCACCCAGGGAGGGGTCGCGGGGTCTCCTCGGGCCCGGGGGCCCATCAAAGGGCGCAGCGTGTTAAGGGAAGTCTTCCGCCTCAGCGACATCACAGGACACCGGCGCCGTGACTCGGGGCCTCGCCGCGGATAACCCTCAGCTGGCTAAAGCCGCCCCCCCCCCCCAGCGGAGCCTGCACCCGGCCCTAATACCCCCGGATTGTAACCCGGCTTTTGTACCCCCAGAGGAAAGAAAAGAAGGGGGAGGGGGGGGAGGAGGGGGGGCAGAGAGGCACTGAAATTGAAGAGTATGAATGGGAACATATTGGGTAATTACAGAGCGGCCTGCCCTCTGCGGCGAGGAGTCAGGAGGAAATGTGAAAATGGCCGACAACAAGACGCACTCGGCCCCTCCATTAGATACGAGGGGGGGGGGGGGGGGCTTCCTAACAGAGCGGCAGAAGATCAGGAACATGGCGACATGATGGCGAGGTGAGAGGAAGGCATAACAGAAACCTCTCACAACAAGGGGGGGGGGGGACAATACGAATGATGCCAGGGGGGTTAATTCCAGCTCAACTCATAATACGAACTGAATCTACACAGAGGGAGACAGAGACATAGAAACAGGGACAGATGGACAGATGGAGACAAACGGACAGAGACAGGCGGAGACAGACAGAGGGACAGACAGAGGGACAGAGACAGGCGGGATAACACTAATACTGAACATAAAACCATCAGATATTACTCCTCATATTCCCCGACACTAATCTTATTTATATAAGAGCTTTACGGTTGCAGCGCCTGATACAGAGGGGCGTTTTTAGGGACTTGGGGTGGGGGGGGGACACTAAGAGGCCGATATTGACTGATATTTGGGGGAGGGATTAGCGGAGCTGGCACACGGCGGCGCTAACAGACGGGATCAGTCTGTTTCAGTCAAACACCATCCACAGGGAGCGGGGGGGGCGGGGGGGGGGGCTTATTGGTGACGGGGGCCGGTCTGCAGAGCGATCTGGTGATTTATGAGTAAACAAATGTTGACTTTACAGGAAAGAGACCAGAGACGTTCACTGAGGTCGAGGTCTGACATCTGGAGAGCAACTTGTTGCTTTCTGTGCAGAAAGTCCGTTTAGTCATATTTCAATTAAGAGAAAATCTTAATTGAAATATGTTCCATGTCAACACATACAGAGAACCCCCCCCGCCCCCCCCCCCCCCCCGTGTTGTTCACTAATTAGCCTCCAGCACAATGACACACCTGGTGTCAGGAGTCTCACTGATCACTGGAGGACTTAACGTTTGATTCATGCTAATTATCATCTGAGCAACAACTGTCGCTTATTGACAAAGACGTGTGATAACTCCCCCCCCCCCCCACACCTCCTCCCCCCCCCCTTATTATCCTCCAACACCTCCGCCTCCTCCATCACCTCGTCATCTTCCATGTACTCCTCCACCCCCCCTCTTCCTCCTCCATCACGCCGTCAGATGGAGCAGGAGAAGAGGAGGTGAACCCAACAGCTTTCTTTACTGCTGGTGAATCTAACAAGAAACAGTACAGACCCCCCCCCCCCGCCCCCCCATTGTGGAACACAAAGGGTCGGCATCCGATTCGGCTATCACACAATTTGATTTAATTAACGAGCTACATCGAGAGCCAAGAGGAAGAAGAGGAAGAGGAGAAGGAGGAGGAGGAGAAAGGGGGGGGGGGGGGCGGGGGGGTTAGGGGGGACTTGTTGTCGGCTTGACTTGGCTGACGAATGACCTAATTGGTTACTTTATCAACTCATTATCAAAGGCTAATTAGGGAGCTACAGAACAGCGCCAATTATGAGGGAAAAAAATGCAAACGACTCAGTAACCCCCTGCTAGTACCTCTGCCCCCCCCCATCCCCCCCCCCCCCCTCCACCAACTCCTCCTCCCCCTCAATTTATCCCGACACTAAAGAGTTTTTTCATTTGGACAAAAGGTTCGGAGAGGCCTCTATTGTGGGCTGCGGAACAATGTGCCTCCGGGGGGGGGGGGGGGGGGGGGGGGGTCCAGAAGAGGTGAGCCTTGTCATCTACGTTTGTTTGAGCACTTTTATCAAGTCGATGGCGCGTAATCGAGTTCTGTTGGAAGTCAGAGGGAGTCGGGTGAAGGGTGGGTGGGGGGGGGTCGCTGCCCTCGTTGACCTGCTCCACCTAAACTCAATCAGCTGACCAGCAGGTTAAAGCATCAACACAAACCCTCATTAGAGCGACGGGGTCAAGGGTCAACGTGTCGGAGTCGCTGCTCTCTTGGTCGTTGTTATTATTCAAATATCTGAGATTGTTGTAAAAAAACGAGCATAAAGAAAAGTGTTGTTTTTTTTGCTTTTTGGAAAATGCTTATCGGCTCTGAGATGAACAACATCATGTGACTGTAACGATGATTCTACTTCATGTGTCACTTCATCTCCAATCAGCAGCAGTAACTTGTAACCATGGTTGGAAATTCCCTCGTTTTAACATCTTTTTGTATGAATCTTTCTGAAAATAAAGACACACGTGCTGAGTT
>NC_084912.1:1010340-1154580 GCF_949316345.1 Pungitius pungitius | reverse complement strand
ACACACACACACACAATGCAAAAAAGGGGGAAGGTTTATTGAATATATTAAAAATGAAAGTTATTACCTACAACCCTTTGAACCGATTTCACCGCTTCTCGTCCTGCAGAAACTTTTGTATTTGATCGATTTGATTTTATGTGTGACCCCTCCCCCCCCCCCCTGCCCTCGTCTCACTCACCATGAACAGGTCTCTATCCTCCAGATCCACGGCCAGGAGGAAGGCCTTCTCCAGGCGCCCGTACCTGGGGGAGGGATGACGAAAACACACACACACACACACACGTGTACAAAACCGTCTATAATTGAGAGCAGTGAGTCCTCTTCCTAGTATCCAGAATTAAAGCGGGAGGGGGGGGGGGGGGTCTCTCAGAACAAAACGCCTCAACTTTCTCGAGCCAACATGAAGCAAACAAACAGGAGCAGAGAGGAGGAGGGAAGGGGGGGGGAGGCTTCTTCATTTGATGTTGATGGAGAGAAAAGGAATGCAGGTAGGTGATAAGGGAGGAGGAGGGATGCCAAATCGGCTACAGAGGAGGAAGAAAGGGAGCTGGGGGGGAGGAGGGGGGCGGATGGAGAGCGGCGCGCGTCGGCGTGCGTTGAACAACGGGGTCTATTTCAGTCAAACAGACGCTTCAAAGGGCTCTCATGGCAGAAGGGGGGGGAGGGGGGGGGGCAGCGGCCTGAACAGGTGCATGCGAGGTGCTGCATCCGTGACTCAAAGCTGCGTCATGGCAACGGCTCCTCTTTAGACATTTATGGAAATAGACAAAGCGAGCGAAATAGAGTGAATATAAATGTCATCTTCACAAAGAAGAGCTTTTTTTTTGGGGGGGGGGGGGGGGGGGGTGTTCTGATGAAATGTTGTTGTTGTCCTTATTATGGAGGCTTCACAGTGGTTCAGCTGTTTGAATGGTTAGCGTGTTAGCTTGACCACTCAAACAAGGTGATCCCATTAGGGCCGGGGAGGCGTCGGTACCTGAGAAGGTGGTGAAAGAAGCGGCGGGCGAGCCTGCTGATTGGCTGCCTGTACTCGAGTGTCACCACATCAGAGAGAGGCGACGGGGGGGCGTAAAACACACCCAGAGCCGCTTCCAGTTGGGCTGCAGACACACAACACGCACACAGACACACAGAATGAATACAGGCGGAGGAGTCACTGTTCTAGTTCCTGAGGTCAGCTGACGTCCCACCCTCTCGCTCCGCGGTCAGCTCCAGCCTCAGCAGGTGGTTGGTGACCGAGCTCAGGCCGCGGTAGCACTCGTCTCCCATGATGCACCAGTCCATGGCCTCCAGGATGCCCAGCGCCTCTTTGACCCGACCGCGGCGCAGCCGCTGCTGCAGCAGCTCGGCGGGACCCGTCCGCCCGCCGCCCAGAGCCCCTGTCAGAGCAGAGCCCCCAGATCGACGACATCGACTTGTTTAGTGAGAAGTCTTTCAAACTGCAAAGGGTTAAAGGTCAAGATGCACGCAGTATGAAGGACACCTTAAATAATTAACTAGTAATACGTGTATAATTTAGCTTTACTTAAAGTCATCCAGGACCCTTCAGTTTCTTCTTCTTCTCTTGTTGTGGAGGCACGAGAGAAGAAGAAGTAACAGGAGGTGACCTCCTCCAGGATTCACTGACTGGTGCGTCAACAGGCGTCAACGTCTGCAGACACTCGTCTAATTAATTAAAGTGTGCCTGTGTCTGTGTGTGTGTCTGTGGAGGGGGGGGGGGGGGGGGGGGTTGTTCCAGCGATTAAAATGACAAGCTGGCAATTAGCGAGCCCCCAAATCTCCGAAAGAGCTAATGTGGCTAATAAATGTGCTGAGCGTTGTGTGTGTGTGTGTGTGTGTGTCCTCGAGTCTTAAGTCCGCTCTAAGCCGACTCTAAATGGAGACAATGGCTCTTTGTGGGGGACAAGTCGGTCTTCACCAACTATTTGACCAGCGATGTCAGACGCACAACAACCCGGAGCAGCAGCACGAACAAACAGCAGGACTCGCACCGCCGGCACCAAGACACAACGCTGAGTACACAATGACAGCATGAGGAGTACACAATGACAGCATGAGGAGTACACAATGACAGCATGAGGAGTACACAATGACAGCATGAGGACACCACCAATACAAGACCTCCATGAGTACACAACAAGCACACATGGAATAACAAAGTATTCTAAAATAAAGAATCTCTCTTAATGTGTAACACTCATTGAGTAAAGTCAGTTTGGTTTAATTTGTCCTTTTATAAATTCCAAGGATGTCGATCATTTCACAATAAGCTGCCAAACTAGTAATTATTCGGGTGGTTTGAACTCAGATTGTTGGCTTGACTTTACTCGTAAAAATAAGAAAGCACCGTTTTATTTACACTAGTAATAAACCCAGTTATGTAATTAAACGTTAACTATATCTTCACATCCCCTCTTTGCACATTCCCCGCTCTGCCAGCGCGTGCCCAGATGAGATAACTGGGTGCAGGCGGGGGGGTTTGGGGGGTTTGGGGGGGGGGCGACTGCCTCCTATGGAAAGAAAAAAGAGAAAGAACTCGGAGCTCGGCCAAGTCTTTCTTCCTCTCCGTCTCCCGACTCGCTCTCCTGTCATGTAGCGGCCTCATGACACGCGGCAGCAACGAGAGGGAGCGCAAACAAACGAGCTGCAGAGTGTGTGTCTGTGTGCATGGAAGCACCCAAATATTGTGTGTGTGTGTGTGTGTGAGAGAGAGAGGGAAGAATTATTGTGGAGGAAAGACGTGCAGTGACTTTCTTCATCAAAACCTTGGCAGACGATCAGAGGAGGGGAAGCTATTGTTGGAAGACACCCCCCCCCCCTTCCCCTCTGCGCACACAAGCACACAAACAGACACACACACCACAATCTTCTACCTTCCACCCCCTCAATCCTGCTCTCAAACTTGCGCAGAGGGCTGCGTGCCACTGTCACATCTTCTTTCCAAAGTCACAATTAAAGACGCTGAATACGTGCACGTGTGCGTTGGTATGCACGTGCAAGTGTGTGTCTGTGCGTGTCTGTGTTTGTGTACCGTTGAGGTGGCTGCTACGGGAAAAAAAAAATTTGATTGGCAAACTTTATCTGGGGCCCCCGAGGGGACTGCGCAGCCACTGTAAACGATTTATCGGAAAAATGCATCCCAGAATGCACCTGGGGGGCTTTTGCCCCGGGGCGATTATTGAATGACCTCTGAGAGCGTGACTCCTGCTCACTCTCCCCGCCAACAAATTAACTTCCCTCAGCAGAGAGCAGGGTGAGAGGGAGGTGAGGGCGTGAGAGGAGGTGAGAGGAGTCGACGATGAGTTAATAGGAGATGACGAAGAGGAGGTGAGAAGTAAGAGGAGGTAAGAGGAGTTGACGAAGAGGTGAGAGGAGGTAGGAAGAGATGAAAAGAGGAGGTGAGGGGAGCTAGGAGATGAGAAGAGGAGGTCAGAGGAGATGAGAAGAGGTTGTAAGAAGAGGTGAGAGAAAGCAACAGGAGATGAGAAGAGGAGGTGAGAGGAGGTGTCGAGGAGGTTGGGAATAAATGCTTTGCTCCAGCAGGGGAAACACAAGGAGCCAAATGAGGAGCAGGAAAGTCGCTCATTTAAACTCTGCGGATGAACATCAGCTGGTAAAAAGTTCATGAAGCAGTTTCCTAGCAACAAAAAAGAGCCTGAGAAGTGTTCCGTGTGATCAGCAGCATTTAAGAAGAAGAAGAAGAAATCCCTCCATTGAAAGGTCGTTAAATGAGATTCATTCATTTCACACATGGATCTATATAGAGAGACATGAACTTCCACTGATGGAAGGACTCAACCTCTCAATGGATGAAAGGCCTCATCCTGATCTCACTCACCCAGTCTGAACCGCAGCGCGGCTAGCGGGCCCCCCGTGAAAGGCCAGCATCAGCACGTCGGCCTCGGGCCCCGCGGCCCACTGCAGGCCCTCCAGCCCCCCGGCGCAGCGCAGGTGCTCGGCTAGTCTCAGCGTGGCAGCCTCCCCCGCCTCCTCCGCCAGGAGCGCCGTGCTGACGGGGGCCAGGCCCGCGTCGAAGCACATCAGCTCCCCCTGCTCCCCGCCCACCACCACCACGGCGCCGGCGGGGTGCCAGGCCAGGAGGGTGGGCCGCAGGGGGCAGGGGGCCAGCAGAGACACCCCCCGCCGCTGGTCGTGCAGCACCAGGGAGGAGTCGGCGAGGCCCAGCAGGAGCGAGGCCTCGGAGGGGTGGCGCGAGCAGGAGACGGGGCGGGACGGCAGCGGGACGCGGGACGCCGACAGGCGGCGCAGGCGACCCGGAGAGCAGTCGTAGACGCAGGCGTCGGCCCAGGAGGCCTCTCCGGGGCCGGGGGCCGCCGCGGGGAGCTCCACCGTGAGCAGCTGGTGGGGCTGAAGGAGGCTGAAGCAGCAGTCCAGAGGGTTCCCTTCAGTCCGGAGGGAGGAGAGGGCCTTTCAGGAGGGGGGGGGGGGGGGGGGGGCAGAGGACGATTACATTAGGATTAGACGAAACAAGGCAATAAAGCAACAGGAAGAGACAAAACTGTGATACGATAAGTCCATACGAGAATAAATAATAATTAATAATTAAAATTAAAATTATATAATTATAAAAAATTAGAAAGAAAATAGTTTGCAATGCCGAAATTGGGTAGCAGCCAGTCTGTAAAAACGTGTTTTAAAAGGGATTTCAAAGAGATGATTCATTCACGCGGCCCTCAGCGCTGCCCTCCTCTCGGGGCAGGAGGAGAACATCAGTTCAAAGCTGTTTGAAGAACAACAATAGATATATAAAACTTCAGACTACATTGATTTCGGATTAGACCATTATGAGACGTGCCCTGCAAAGACCACAGAGGATGAGTCTTCATACTTGATCCTTCGATCGCAGTCCTCTGCCACCACAATGACATTTAACGTAAGTATCACCATGAAACGTGATTTTAATAATGTCACAGAGTCAAATTTGTCGAATTCTTTGTGTTCAACATTAATTAGCACGAGTTAGCACGCTGATATGTCAACGTGTTAGCAAGTATGCTAACGTTAGCATGCTTGATTTTAGGGACGCAGAACACGAAGGTAACTGTAAACTTTAGAGACAGTTTAGGATCAGAAGGACGATTAGTTTAGTCTCAATAAACCTCAAAAACTTCCTTCTGTTCTCGTTTCAACACGTTCTACCGTTTGGAGATTGGAAGCTGCAGAGCACCGTAGATTTTTACAATAAAAGCAGGAAGCAGAAGGAAGAACATGAAGCCCGTTAGCCCCCAATGAAACAGAACCTTCCATAAACACCCGGCTGTCAATCAAGACAATGATAAGAGCTGTGTTTTAACTCAAGGTCAACAACATCCTCTCCCGGGGCGCTGATAAACAAGCTGCTCTGTTTACCTCGATGGTGACCAGAAAGAAAGAGGGTGAAACACAAAGAACCAATAGATCAAATCCAGAAGTTAGATTGATGGGGGGGGGGGGGGGAACGGGCGCCGCCAAGCACCGACACCGCCGGAGAAAGGCCGTGTCCCGGGTGGTGCTGTCGATAAAAAAAAACACAAGGCGCAGGGAGCGGCGGGTGGATGACAGGAGACGGAGGAAGGACTTCCCCTCACAGATCGGAGCGTTTCTCCTCGCCATGTGGACAGGAAGGAGCATCGACGGCCCGCCGTCCCTTTGCCAAAGCTGCCAGTGTTCTGGCAGCTTTGGCAAAAAGGGACTTAGAGAGTGGAAGGTTCTAGGTCTACACCAGGAGAGAAGCAGATGACAGTCCTCCTGAAAGCTCCCCCCCCCCTCTTTCTCCTCTCCATAATCCCCCAGAGCTAGCTCCCGCTGCCCCCCAGGGGGCCGGTGCTGTGCGATTATTGAGGAGCTCAGTCCATGCGAGGGGCGGGGTTTCCTATGGGGAGGGTGCGGGTCTCTGGAGAGTTGCATTTCTGCAGGGACAAAGTGACGCATGCAATAAACAAACTAACACACCAACATGCGGGCGTCCATCGACGCGCCACAACACACCGCCATCACCACGGTGTTTTGCTGCCGCCATCTTGGTTTTTAGGCCGTCGCTAACGAGTGGGTGGAAATAACTAAAATAAAATGGGAGTGGGACCAAAATAAAATATTCAAGTTCCTTCCAGGCCGACAATGCAATGCTTTGCTGTCAATCAGCGCGTAGCCCCGCCCTAAAGCATCCCCTGCTTTATGGTTCCTGTGAATATAAACAATAGTTCACTAAATGAACATCATGCTGTATTGAAGAAAGTAGTCACCAGAGGAGTCGCCCCCTGCTGGTCACTACAGAGAATGCAGCTTTAAGAAATGAAGCTTTGGCTTCATTTGTCTGCCTGAGTCCATCATACAGAATGTTGTACTGGGAATCAAGCCCCCCCCCCCCCACACACACACACACCTCATTTCATTTCATCCTCTCAGCTTTTCATCTCGTGCCCGGCTTGCTAGTGCCCGCTACCCGCTGTGCCAGGATGCTACCGTGGCACCATCGTGGATGAGGAGCAGCTGATTCAGCTCTGCCTCCCCTGATCGGTGACCCCTCAAAGCAAACAAGAGGGCGGGGGGCGAGGGCGGGGGGGGGGATAGCAGTGTCAGCAACAGAGCAGCGATGAGTAAAACCTGCATGGACTACATTGCAAAGAGCAACTTGTGTTTCCAACACAAGAAAAGAGGAAACATACATATATAATAGAGGTGATGACTTCGCATGTTCTATTCAAGTTAATCATTTTTGATATTTATCAATCTATATTATTTTATTATCCACACTATAAATCAATTAAAAATGCAGAAATTCAAGAGCCTGAATGCATTGATTCATCAGTTCCTCGATATTATGATTCATAGCGAGGCTGACCGTGTATTAATCTGCAGAAAACTCATCATCTTATAATCATCTTATCGTCATCATTTCTCTGACCAGCAAAAGGTTTACACAGGAACTGAACTCCTTGAGCCGGTGTGTCTACAGAGTTCCTTTTGAGTGTTTAAGAGTCTCGTGGAAAACGCAAAGCACAAAATGCCTCTCGCTGTCTTTTTACAGTGGCGTCAGCGCGGCACCGTTTGGACTCTGGGTCACTTCTTGAGGCCTCGTTTTACATTCTGTGTGCAAAAGGCAACGCTGCTGATTGGCAGATTAGAGCGATTAGAGACTCTCAGGGTTGCAGAAAGAGTCTCTCCAGACGTAGAGCTGCAAAACACTCGTGCTGCCGTAAGCAGGACGTCGCACCGATGATGACACACCGGTTTACCTGCAGCCACCTTCAATATAGGATGAGACACTCTTCAGAATAGTTATTTTATCTACGACTATCTCATGGTTTATAAAGCAACAATTTGGGCCTCCTGTTTTACAAACTGCCTCCTGAAACAAAGTCCAGTAAAAACACAACGTCCAGAGAACGTCCGGCCGGCTGGAAATGATAAACGAGCTCAGAGAGAGAATGTGGAGGATGTGCAAGGAGGTCTGAAAAGAGAGAGGATGATGGTGAAAGAGACAGAGACCACTAGCAAGAAGCTTTCTCCCAGTTATTGGTTTCAGTGACTGGTCAAAACTATTCTTCTCCACCCCCCCCCCCCCCTCTCCCCCCCCCTCCTCTCTGCGGCACCTTTTCTCCCCCTCCGTGGCGTGGAAGATAAAGCGGACGGGCCCGGCTGTGTGGCTGGCCCTTGTTCACAGCAGTGGCCTTTTGAAGCCAATTTTCCAGCTCATGGAGCAGAGAAAGACGAGGAGAGACGGGTAGGGAGGGACGGAGGGACTCGGAGGAGAGTCGAGGGATGAAGGGATGGGGGGTGGGGGGGTGTTTGAGGTGTGTGAATCAGGGTTACCGTTGAGGTGCCCATGTGAGGAAAAAGCACGGAGACAGAATACTCCTCAAACCCAAACTGCCATAATTTGGTAGCATGGAACATAATTGCAGCACAGAAGAGATGATTATTCAAACTGTGGAGGCAGTGGGATTTTCTTTCTTTTTTACAAAGCGGTGGAGCTTCGGGGTAATTCTGCACTTTGGATTCCACACCCGACCCGTCAGTGCATCGCTGAACATGAGCGCTTCTACACATCGAGACTCAAAACTTGCCATTTTGCTCCGTTAATGAAGCTTCTGGAACTCGTGACTGCTGTAGTTGTTGAGGACAGGAAGTACAGATGGAATTATTCAATCATATATATATATATATATATATATATATAAAAAGACCTTCTTTATAAATAATTCAATGCAAAAAGACTAATTCCGTGCACAGAGCTGAAGTCACTAATAATTAAAAGCTGACAGAAATCACACAAACGCAGATGAAAGGAGTGCAGAGAAACTGTTTGGTGACAGATAACGGGGAGTCCTACGCTTAATAAACAAACAAAACATGAGAGAGTACGCGCACAAACATCAGGACACACGCACAATCATGAAACAAGACGCAGGAAGCAACATTCATCTGCTGTTCTCTTTTCATTCAGATTATTCAATCCCAGGAAAGGGTTTGTGTGTGTGTTTGTTTGGAGGGAAGCATGAAGGAGGGACGATTAAAAATGTTAAAAAACCAAGTATGTACGTGCTCCCCCCACCTGCATACCCTGGCTCCACTTATCAGCGTGAGGAAGGAGGGGGGGGGGGCATACAAATTAAGACCACATAGGGAAAGAAATCAGACTTCTTTAAATGCCGAGAGACTGGCTAGAAAATTGGCTTAGTGCTGCAGATAGCGAGCTGCACAAAAGGAACATATATACGAGCTGGAAGTGATTGAAGTCGCTGGCGTCTCCTGATGTTCGTTCTTACATAAACTGCTCGCTTAATTTCACACCGCGCATCGGAGAAATTACAACAAGCGCTTTCATTAGAGCGCGATGCCGCAGCCCCACGAAGACACTTTAATGTTCCTGGAGGAAGGAGGAGAGGAGGTGTGTGTGTGTGTTAAGGGGGGGGGGGTGGAGGAGACAGAGAGAATAAACTCAGTGAAGGAGTGTGATAAATGTGAAGAGCGTTCCAAAAAAACAAGAAGCGGGAGAAGCTGCGAAACCAGCTTTGCTTATTTCAATATTCATGTTGCCCCCCCCCCCCCCCCCCCCAATTCTCTCCTGCATGAATTTGTTTTCATAGCATGCAATTGGTAACGCTCATCTTTCCTCCCTCACGCAGACTCTCTCCCTCGCCCGGCGCTCACTGCCGGGCGCCCTGCGAGGAGCGAAGTTAAGCCCAGAACGGTGATTTCTGGGGGGGGGCGGGGGGGGGGGGGCATCTTTCATCTGCATTTGGCACCAGGACAATCCTAGGGTGACATAGAATCGGGTGGCGGGTGAGGTTTTATCCCACAGGCCAGAGGATGCGTGTGTGTGTGTGTGTAGGCGTTCTACTTCATTCTGTACCACAGATCATGTCGCTGCAGAGGGGGGGGGGGGGGGGGGCAGCAGGGAGGTGCCGCAGGGAGAAAGAAGGGAGGTGCAGAGGAGGGGGGGGGGGAGATGCAGCAGGCAGGTGCAGCAGGGAGGTGCCACCCTCGAGGTGACTTAACGCGGCGTCCCCAATCCAATCCAGCACAACACAGGCCTCCGATTGAAAACAGCAGCTTTGTGTTCTGGTCTCTCTGTGAGAGCGAGGATGAAAACATCAAGAAAAGGCAGCGGGACATTTGGGCTTCAGCTCCTCTGTGGAGGACTTAGGAATCCCTTTGAGGAAGGACTTTAGTCACGGTCACTCAGGAGACTTCATGCACTTCTCACTCGTTTACAGCAGTCGTTGCATTTCAGTTTATTCTTTAATGAATGAAGTCATAATGAGAGCTGATGTTGAAGATAATTGATCCATCGTGACTCGCCTTGTGAGGCGGAACCAGAACCGCTGACCTCAACCAACAACAAACCCACACCGTCCAGTCTCAAAGCTCCAGACCTCTGCAGCAGGTTGTGTGTGTGTGTGTGTGTGTGTGTGTGTGTGTGTGTGTGTGTGCGCGCTGGTACCTTGAGGCCTTCAGCGGGGGAGCAGCTGAGCAGCACCAGGTTGTTCCCGGGTGTGTCGGTGGGGGTCCACGTCCACGGGCCGTCGCCGGGCTGGTCCAGGTCCCACCAGCAGAGCGCCACGTCCTGGAGCGGGTTGAGGCTCAGGTGCACGCGGCGCCTCCGTCCGCTCGCCTCCACGCACGCCACCTGCACACGCCGGAGGAGGGACATTGAGGACGGCCCGGTGTCTTCTGGAGTATCTCAGTGGTTCACTCGGAATAAGACACCAGAGGACTCCCCAACCCCCCCCCCCAGCCCCCCCTGTTTTATTCTTCTTTTTATATTTAAGGTTGTTTTTAATCTTCCATTATTAATGTGTGTGTTTGGTTCTGTTGGGGCTCACTGTTTTAGTGATGTGCATATTTTTTGGGAAGGTCTGCCACGCTCTACGGGCCACAACAAAGAGACGCACAGTAATGAGCCCTCGCAACGCTTGAGGGGGCACACACACACACACACACACACACCCACAATGCACACAAATACACATGTACATACATGTGGAGACACTGATACACACAAACACACGCAGGCAATTAAACAAACACAAACTTCGTCCAGAAGCACTTTGGACACAGGTGAAATAACAGGTCTTATGCACTGTGACCCTGGCTTTCATGCAGACACGCACATGCATACACACACACACACACACACACGTGTCCATGACCTCTGTCGCGGTGCAGAGGACTGACTCCCAGGAAGGATTTCTTGGTTTAAAAGCACAGAAACATGCAGACATTAGTAAATCGACAAGCTTGGGTTCAGTGGTCCATATCTGCCCCTCCTACCCCTTGAGAGGGGGGGGGGGGGGGGTTGTGCTTTGGAGCCAAAATACAGAGATGAATTAAAATGATGGAAGAACATCTGATGATAAAGGGAACAAAGAGTTGGTCCAAACAGCTGAGCGGGAGATCACTGACAGATTATAAATGGAAAAGAAGAAGAAAAAAATCCGAAAATCATCGGGTTAATAAATCCCCCCCCCCCCCCCCCAACCAACAGTCCGCCCCTCCCCACAGCTCCCCCCCCCCCCCACCATCCATACCCATCTCCTTTTTCTGCTGGCGTTTGCTGGTCAGCAATAATCAAAAACCACTTTCTGCAGGCCGGATTAGTTGAGCCCCCCCCCTCGGCGCCCCCACTCTCCCTTCTCCAGCTTAGCCCACTGGACCAGGGCGATGTGCATGTGTGTGTGTGTGTGTGTTTGTTGTGGGGGATGTTGTGCACACGTGTGTATGTTGCAGGATGCATGCACATGCATTGACAGAGCTGTGTGTGGGTGTGTATGTGTGTGTTTGTTGGGGGGGGGGTCTTATCAGGACTCTGCTTCTGGAGACAGACGCACGGCAGCGACAAATGCTTTTAAACACACTGACGTGCACACAAACACACACACACGAACACACACACACACACTGCTCAACAGAAGGGCCTGGCAGTAATGTGATAATGCCAGGGTTAGCGGTTAGCGTGCTAGCGGAAGAGGACACACTAGTGTTGTTTAGGAGGAGAGCGCGACAGACTGACAGTAGACAGCGAGGGGCCACGTTTCCCACGGCATGTGACGCACGTTGAGTCCTCACATGGACGCACTGGCTGATTTAACAGATGATAGTAGAGGTTAGCTGGCGGCTAACCTGCGCTAACGTGCACACAGAACAGAGAAGCTCCAACGCGCGTAGAGGGAGGTCCTCCTCTGCACCTCCACACGTGTAACAGCTGTTTGAAGGCTGGAGAACCTTCAGCTGAACACGTTCCTCATGTGGCAGAAACCCTTTTGGTTGCTGTATGATTTGTACTTGCATGCACAGGATAAAAGGCTTTGTTTATTACCCTGATGTCAGAAGGAGAGAGTTTGGCCTCCGGGGAGTCCTGGTTCTTCTGCTGGAGGAAGACTGCAGCCACTTGGTTGTTCTCCAGGAAGGACAGCAGCATCAGCCTGTCGGCCAGCACCGCTGGGAATGACATCACCACAAAGGTCACCGCAGGTCAGGACTTACAAACAGAGTAAAGAGTTCTTTGTGTGGTCTTTTTTTATTTTTGAAAACATGAAGCATCCACTTAGTGTAAAAGGAATAGCCAACAATAACGGAATTTTATTTGGGTCAATTTGGGGCCCTGAATCCTATATTTACACAGCATGTTGATCCATAAGATACATATAAAAACAGTATCAAAGTAGAAACGTGAACAAAAGGTCTCCCATTGATCCATTTGACATTTTTTCAGAGAAAAGGTGCTGATAGAAAGTATTTCCACGGTGCTTTTTGGTATTTCGGGATAATTAAACTGTGCACATGATGTCATCACGAGTAACAGCGCTGAGGGGAAAAAAGGAAGAAGCCTCATCTCTCTACTGCAAAAGCTCAAGCTGTGATGCAACCGCATCATGAAAACCAACAATCCACTATGGGCAGTTTTAAAGGGTTAAAAAAAGGTTTTTTATAGTTTCTCACCGTATTTACAGCGTCTCCTTCTGAGATTGTGATTTTGTTGTGTGCTCTTATTTTGAAAATTCTGTGTCAGAGGCTGGTTGTTGTTGTTGTTGTTGTGTCCATGTCTTTACTCTCTACTCTTTGCATTCTGTATTTATTGTGACTTTGTGAATCTTTACGTTCCTCGTCTGATGGCAAAAGACGTCAACCAGATATTGACAAAGACATTTGGATTATCTGTCATATCTAGTTAGGATTAGTTTGACTCCTCCTCTCTCTTACTTCTCTCCCCCCCCATCACACTACCTCCTCCCTCCTCCCCCCTGAATCCTTCGTGGAGCACTGGAGGCTCTGAAGGCCTTTTTGTGGGAGAAGAACACACTTGATCCTGTTCAACTCTTTAGGAGCTGCATGGAAACGCCGATTAGCAATTAAGCCCCCCTCTCCTTCAAATTAATCTGTTTATGAAACCAATTAAATGGAAGGGCGGGTGTGGGGGGGGGGGGGTTGTTACACATGTCTCTCAGATATCCTGCTTTGAGTTGAACGAGTAAGGCTGCACCCCGAGATTTAGAAATCTAACCGCCAATTAACCGCAGCGTGTGTGTATTTATAAACGTGTCGGCGTGATTACACTTCAAATCGTCCTGTTGTGTGTCAATTTCAAATTAATATGCAAATAGTCAAGAGAGGGGAAGTAAAACGTTGCTGGAAAAAATGCAGAAAAACGAGCATCTTAAAATCAGGTCAACAAAGTCGGTTCGTCCTCGTGTGGAAGTTGGATTATTATTATTATTAATAATAATGAAAACTGGTTCAAAGCTTAAACATTTACAGCCATTAACAAAGCCCCAGCTTTTCCAAAACAACGTTTTAATGCAACAGTAAGCGTCTTTGTAATAGATTACAGACAAATCAAGTTAAATGCAGTTTAGTATTGATCTCTATGGGTGTCTATAAACGGGATTAGAATTAATCCCATTCACTCCCAAACGAAGGAGGGGAGACGAAAAGCAGACGGAGGGCCAATCCGGGACCAGGTGGCTGATTTGGTATTAAGGGCCAGACCTTCGTGACCCACCATGACACACACACACACACACACATCTCTTCATATTTACCCTCTAGACAAACACACACACACACCCACACACACATCTCTTCATATTTACCCTCTCAAACAAACACAGACAAATGCACAGATAGCGACATTCATACATGCCTGCAACCACTCTTTATGCATTCTAAGTTACACATATTTACACGCACAAGCATTAAAACAAACCTGCCACGTTACAGCACACACACACACGCACACACACACACGCTCGCCTAAATCCATTTAATGCCATCTCCTCAGCAGCGTGTTGACATAAGAGGCCAATGGGCTTAACCAAAGCACATTTAAACACGGGTAAATGAAACCGGCTATGAAAAATCACTTAGGATGCTTAATCGGGGAGCATATGCGCGGCTTGGCCCAGCAGTCGGCCAAAAGGCAGCCGGTAATACTTTGATGGTGTAAAATATGTGTAATCTGCCGCTCCGACTGATGCAATCGAAGCTCTGGAAGGTAACCGGCGTGCAAAGTTTGAGAGAGGAGCCAGCTCACATCAAACATGCAGATGGATCCGTGCTAATCAGGGAGAGGATTTTCTTCCGCATTCAGACACCGGAACCTGTTACAAAGTGGACGATTGCCGCTCTGACAAATGTTAAAAAATAAATGAATTCAGCGTCCGTGACGAGCTTTGGATTCAAGGTTTGACAACAGTTGAAACAATGAGGCAAGTAAAGAGGGATAAGTGAGTACTCGCTTCAGTCCCTTCCAAAGAACCCACGTGAAGCTGCTTTCTGACAATGAACACAAGGTCTCTTTTGAGGACCTCCACCATCACTTGGACGCAGCGATCGGACGTGATGCTAGCCACAGCTAGCACAACATTAGCATAAAACGACATGATGAAATCCATCTGTATGGATTACCAAGCGTTTTACTTGAGAGGGGCGGGTTCAGTAGTGTGTGGGGGTTGCTTATAGGCTCAAGGTTCGTGTAGGTGACGTAATACAGTTTGTGTTTTAGTTTGGATAATCACAGATATCATGACGTATCCATGGAGACGCAAGTGTCATGTGTCGGAAGATGGAAACGAAGCAGCATTTATATGAGAGTGAAATAGCAGCGATTTAATGCAAGTGAGTAGTTGTAGTGACACTCACATATGTCACTACAACCACCCCCCCCCCACACACACACACACACAAACACCGACCCACATCTACAGACACACACACTTTCACCACTCACACAAACTGGACTGTAATTGTAAACTGTTTCCTTAATTGTACTTTGTGAATGTGTTGTGGGTGTGACCTGGTCTGGTTCTCTACTCTAATTGTCTAAAGCTAAGTGACAGATGTGAGAACACTCCTCCCCCCCCGCCCCCCACGACCCCCGACAGACACACACACACACACAATCCCCGGAACCCACCCTCTCACAACCATTACTCTAATAATTACTGCCTCTGAGGCTTTGAATGCAGCGCAGCGGGGGGTGAGTGGGTGTGTACCTGTGTGTGTGTGTGTGTGTGTGTGTGTCTGTAAAATGTGAGTGGACATACAGTAAGTACTTGTTGGTCTTTGTAAAAGAAAAAAAGTCTGTAATTATGAGTGTGTGTGTGTGTGTGTGTGTGTGTGCGCTGCAGGGGCTTTATCAGGTGTCTGGAGACCACAGACGGAAGCAGGAGGGTGGTGTTATGAACAAATAATTGATACAGAAAGAAAGAAATAATTAGCAGATTTTGGCCGGTGTCCACGGCCTCTTATTCTCTGCTGGCGGGTCTGAGGGAGCACAGTGTGTGTGTGTGTGTGTGTGTGTGTGTGTGTGTGTGTGTGTGTGTGTGTGTGTGCGGCGGTACTCCCTGGAGGAACGTGCGATGGAGAGAAAAACACTGATGGATGCTCTTAAGGGAAGGCCCCTGGACACACACGGCACAAAAGGATTTGCCTGCAATTAGCTGGCAGAGTTGCCCGGCTCACCTGTGGCACCTGTTACGTGTGTGAGAGAGTGCTAGCGTGACAAAGTGGCGAGGAGAGTGGGGAGCGTGTGTGCGTCAGTGTGTGTGTGTGTGTGTGTGGTGAGCAGGTGTAAACACACAATCGGTGCTTACAGTGGGAGGTTGATGGGTTTGTGGTTTTAAAAAATGGAACATTTCAATCCAAATGTTTCTCTTTGTTCGTTGTGTGTGTGTGTGTGTGTGTGTGTGTGAGTGTGTGTGTGTGTGTAGCAGATATGTAGCCTTGTGCTTAAATACAAAACAACAATCTTTGGCCATTTTAAGGTCAATAACTGAATGTAAACAACGCAATAAAACCTGATATTTTGTTCTACAAATATTTTGTTTTGGAATCAGCGGCACACTCTGTGTGTCAGTGTGTGTGCGTCTACGTGTGTGTGTGTGTGACTAACCATCAGCCACAGTGGTGCCTGGAAGGCGGCCCACTAGTGTCCGGTCCACAGAAACTTGTTCCAGTTGAGGTCCATTTAGGATCAGGGTCACCAGGACTCCACTGCTAAGCAACGCCTGCAACGTGCACACAATCACAATAATGAGGTTGTTTAGCTTGAAATCAACCGCTAATGTGCATCTAGAAGATGTTGCTGTGTGTAATGGGGGGGAGGGGGGGGTTCTACCTGGCAGCAGTGCTTGTTCCTCCACCTGCTGTGGACGCACGTGTTGGTCTGCAACAGTTCCTGAAGGAGTAGGACGGATGAACAGAACAGGAAGAGAGAAACCTAAATACAACCGGTAACCACGGCAACACAAACCAGTTCCAGTAAGGAACCTGTAACAGTTTGGTCCAGATCTCCATCAGTAAGTGAGACCATCAGAGAGAATAAGTTCTATTTCTACATAGTCCTTCTTAATGAACTCCTCCTCCTCCTCCTCCTCGAGCAGAGCTTCTCGCTGCCCCCCCACTAGGGAGGTGCAAGAGGTCCAGGACCAGGACTGAGAGGGCCCTGCTGCAGCAGAGTGAGAGCTCCTTGTAGCTGGAAGCCAGCGGAGCACTAATCATCTTGGAGGTAAACTCCTGCTCACAGAGGGGGGAATGAGACGCAGGTAAGGACTGCATGCGAGTGTGTGTGTGTGTGTGTGTGTGTGCGGTCAGTCATTCCTGCCACATTCCAAGCCCAGCTGGGGTGATTGGCTGGGAGGGGAGCGGGACGGAGGAGGAGGTGTGGAGGTGTTTCTAGTTTCAAACAATGGTTACGGGTGAGAGGAGGGGAGTGTGTGTGTGTGCGTGTGTGTGTGTGTGTGTGTAACAGCCACAGACAGGTTCCAGCAAACAAAGCTTGGTCTGTACAGCCTCAAGTACGGGATGAGGGAGGGGGGGGTGCGGATGAATGAGGGGAGAGGCAGAGGAAGGAGGGAGGAAGAGGAGGCAGCGCCCTGATCCCCTCAAATATCCCCCTCGATGACAGAGCCGGCCCAACGAGAGGCGATGAGAGAGGAGGGGGGGGGGCAGGGGGGAGAACAAACGGAGCAACAGCGAGAGTGACGGGAGCGGGAGAAAGAATGCCCCTATTTGTTAATCAATCGGCCGCTTCGGAAAGGGAAAACTCCTCAAATCCCCAGAGGGAGGAAGAAGAGGCAGGGGGGGGGGGGGGGTTACCTCCAACTCCTTCAGCGAATCACGAAGTTTCTCCGGTCGGCGGTTCGTGGGGGTCCACGAATGCCCCCGAGCTAAAGATGGGAAAACACAAGGAGTTTCAAGATCATGTGACTTGAACTTATAGATACTGTGTGTAATAGATTTTTATACATATATTAAATATAAAATCTAAGAAAAGACCCTCATGGAAATTCAGAAGAATGTGGCAACAAAACCCAGGGAGGGTTAAGTTGGACTTAAAGTCCCGGCTCCGGTGGAACTAAGCGAGATACGGGCTAAAGGCGACCCACAATGCATTGCTGGATGCTGATGCACACAAGTGTTTTAACTTTAGCTCCCTTTTGACCCTTGTGTCCCAGTTCATCAACATTTATTCATTTTCACACACATCCGGTGGGCCGCACTGGACCCCCCGGCGGGCTGGATGTCTGACCCCCCCATAGCAAATCTTTTCTCTTTACACTCAGTCAGTTCCCTTGTTAATGTAAAGCAGCTTTACTAAACCCATGTGGTACCTTAAAATGAGTAATTAGGGATTAGATTGTGTCGACAGCACGGCACCGTCGCTGTGCTGGAAGGCTCCTTAAGGCATGACGCAGTTTGGCTAACAAGCGCTAGCTGTGTAAAGGACCGTGTTGATCTAAAGCATCTCATGTGTGACGTGTCTGAGATACACACCTCTATGCAGGGCCTTCCTCTCCTCCTCCTCCTCTTCCTCGTTAGCTTGATCCTGAGCTTGAGTGTGACCATTGCCTCGCAACGCACGCTAACATAACCGTGCAACCATATTATTATTGTTATTATATTTTGCTAGTCAATGTTTTTGAGAGAAGGGTGCATGCTTACAGGCACACCTAGAGGGCGCCCTCCACAGATTCTAACCGTGCAAGGAGCCGCTCGCAGCTTTCATTACGTATTGTTCTTCTAAGAAATGTTTATGGCTGCAATGTGTGACACAACAACATCTGCATCTTTACTAAAACACATGTGCATAAGAAGTCTTGTTCTGTCCGGGGGGGGGGGTTTTGTGAAGAAGTGATCGTGTAAACAAATATTAAATATTGCATTTACTTCTTTCTCATCAGGACTCTTCTCTCTTTTTTTATGTTCACAGGGAGAGAAAACAAAATAAAATATGGAGTTCACTGTTGTACAAATGATCATTTTAAGGGTGAGGTTTTCCTTTATAATACATTTTTGGATGAATTTAATATCATCAAGTTTGAAGAAACACAAGTTTAAATTTTCAAAGCAGCAGAAGTAATCTGCTGTTTACAGATTGACGGAGAATATAAAAAAGTCGATTGAGAGCAAACTGGAGGAGCAGGGTTTTAATGGTGAGGACTCGCTCTCCAGTTGAGTTTTCACCCAAAAGAAACCTGTCAGCGGACAGGAAGCACCGACGACCCCTTGGTTTTAATTCCCCCCCCCATCTCCAGGGGTAAAGCACAGAGAAGGGAAGATATGAAGCAAAAACACATAATTGAATCTGTGCATCTGCTTGTGTGTGTGTGTGTGTGTGTGTGTACACACACACACTTCATGTATGTTCATGGTCACTGAAACAAACCAATTAAGGATCAAGGCTATTAAGCACGAGTGGGAGGTAAACAGATGCATGCAAATGAGGGAGAGGAAAGGGGGGCGGGGGGGGTCCGACCCCTGATAAGAGTGTTTGTCTTTGACTTAAAAAGTAGAGGAGAGAAACGAAACGACGTGGACACACACACACACACACACACACACACACACACACACACACACACACTCCTCCGTACCTTCACAGAAGCGGAGCTTCTCGTTGTAATAGTGATGCTCCAGAGGATTCGCTGTGGAAAAACAGTGACATGTAAACCAGACGCTAACAGACTGTGTGTTAAAACTAAGCCCCCTTTTTCATCTCCACAAGACCTGGTGTGTAGAGTGTAACTCGGGACCCGGCCCCCCCCCCCCCCCCGGTCACCAGCCAGGGACACAGGGAAGTCTGGTGGCCAGGAACACCTTCCAGGATTAGCAGTATTAATCAGATGGGGGAGGCGGGCAGACACAGGCACCTGCTCTGGGGGATGAAGTGTGTGTGTGTGTGTGTGTGTGGGGGGGGGGGACTGCAGGGGGACCCTTGGAGCTGCTCCAGTGGGCCTGGGTCTACCTCTAGTGGGGAGACGAGGACATAAACCTGAATGTTATTTGATTGATATCCATCAACCAATCGGTGAAAACACACACACACTATTATTATTCCAAAAGGACAATGGAAATGTTGTGTTGCGTGTTGTGTTTTGGGTGAGGATTCTGCCCCCCCCCCAACCCCCTTCTCCTTCTCCCACTGTTATATCAAGCCACACTTTTATTAATCCTCCAGATGAAAGGATTTGGAGTGAGAGCATCGTCTCTCGACTGAAGATTGGAATGGATGAGAAAGCATCTTCTCAGGTGAGACAGAAGGGAGGTGAACCCCGCGATGGACAGACGTCCCGACCAGAGACACAGAGACACCCGACAGCAGTATTCTTAAAATAAGTGAGAAGAGGTAGAAATCAATGAAAGAGAATCATCGTCACGAAGGAGAAACCAGGGAATAAAGATGAAGGTATTTACAGGTGGAGAAATGCTCTTAAAGCAGCTTGGACCAATACTTTATATAATGGGACATTTTGGACAAAGATCAAGTCCCCTTATTTTGAGCTGTAAGCTTTAGAGTAATAGTGACCATTTTGGTTCAAATCAGTCGGCAGAATCTAATTTATAAGACAAACATGTCACAACTGTTCCAATTGTATGACTCTTGGAGGGAAGTGACTAGCTGGTTTCTGGGGGGGGGGGGGTGTCTGAGGACTTCCTGCTGGTGAGAGAAGCCTCCTGGCCCAAGGCAATATGAGGCTGGACTACATGGGGCCTCTTGCTATGTGATCCAGGAGAAAGTCAACAGTTTAGTTTCCACTATCGTTGTGTGTCGGGACCCCGGGTCAATAGGAACACAGAGATAATAAGCTGTGTGTGTGTGTGTGTGTAAGGCTTCAGGCTGCCATTCCTACATGCTAATAGCCTTTAAGTGTGTGTCTGTGTGATTGCAGCCCGGGCAGCGTAAAGCCCCATCTTCATATATATATATATATAACAAAATCACATACGACCCCCCCCCCCTAAAAAAAGACAAACTTATCTCAAACACCAACAGACATCCAATACAAACACTATTTACCTGGCTCTCCTTTATTGTAGTACTGATAGGTGCCAATATCTGTATCTGTGGAGAGAGAGAGAGAGAGACACAGAGAGAGAGAGAGAGAGACAGAGACACAGAGAGAGAGACACAGTGAGAGAGGGAGAGAGAGAGAGAGAGAGAGAGACAGAGTGAGAGAGGGAGAGAGAGAGAGAGGGAGAGAGGTGAGCATCTAGCCGTCAGGGGGAAGCAGAAGACAGATCAGCAATTCCAAACCGTGGGATAAACAATCGCTATCAGCCAGTGGCCCGTCTGCCAGCACCAGGGTTCAGATAAGACCCCGTGAGGGAGGAGGAGTTGGGGGGGGGGGGGGTAAAGGGGTTTTAATAAAGAGTGTGCCTTAACCCACCTGAGGGACCCATTTACACACATGCAACATATACATTTAAAAGTAGACACACACACACAGAAACTCAGCAGGCGGCTACAAATACATATGACAAACAAACACACAAACACACACACACTCACACACAGACACACAACTGCTGAGCGGAGCCTTTTTTTGTCAGTGTTATTCCTGCAGGCCTCAAAACCATAAGCAGCCAGACTTGGATTCGCCCAACGCATCGTTTCTTTATCGCTGCGCTGCTGCTGAGGCCCGGTCACGGCAACACAACACACACACACAACACACACACACACCACTTCACGCAATGGCTCAGTGTCACTTTGTCCATTTGTGACACTAGAAATGATTCGTTAAACCCGAGACAAACAGTGAGTACATTGTTCTTAAATCGCTAAAAAAAGCATATAAACCCGTATAAATATCGACGTTATCAAAAAACATCAAACACAACGCTCTCCAGATGAAAAAGACAAACTGAACTGAGGGGAACGGATGCGTCAGTCTGTAACCAGAGCTGTTTATTCGGAATCTTTGTGGTTCCATCCACCTGCACCTGGGTCCTTTCCCTCCTTCCTCCTGCAGAGGAGCGCGTGGACCTTCAGTGAAGGTTGAGCGCTGCAGCTCCAAGCGAGTCATGAATAAACTGACAAACTAAATCTCTGCCTCCACGCCAGTTTCTACATGCGTGTTCAGGAACACCGGGCCGATGCATGTGATGTCTGTCACGCACGTGTCATGTGATTCATGTGGTGTATGTGTACCAAGGGGCGGGGCTGATACGAGGTGTCACACCTCAGCGACCAGGCCTCTTCGCTCGGGTTGTATCCCTCCACATATTTTTATATTTTAAGAGATAGCACAAGACACACAAAAGCAGAGAGTGAGAAAAAGCACAAACAAATAAGGATATGTCACCATCACCTGGGATGTACACCCTGTCGTAGCTTTGTGTATTCACACAAACACACACACACACACACACACACAACGCAAGTCAGCCTCCCAGAGACACTATCGTCGTCTGAAGCTCAGCAGACTGTGAAAGACAAGACAGGATGGAAGGGAGGAGAAAACAAGGAAATAGAGGAAAGGAGCATTTCCATTTGACAGAGGAGATGGACTGATAGGCGGCGCACAGAAACTTCAAAGTCAAACTTAAGCCCCGCCCCATCAGGGGTTGTTTCAGCGTGACGGAGATGTAGGTGGTGTTTATTGCAGCTAACGCGGCCTGCACTAAGAATACAGATATATATTATAACCTGTATTCAAACATTTTCATTCAATGTTACATTTAAATGTAGAACGTGGCATCCATTTGTTAATAATAGTCATAATAATAATAATAATACATTTATTTTGTATACATAGTACAATGTTAAAAAAATAAATAAGTACAGTTATTATAAAAATATATGTAGTGTATATTCTCCAAAAAACAGTCGATTGTAGTTATGTGAACCAATTACACTGTAAACAATGTAAAAAGAATGTAATGAGAGTGTGAAGAGGCGGAGGGAGCGACAGTGGT
Organism: Pungitius pungitius; assembly: GCF_949316345.1. Classification (NCBI taxonomy): domain Eukaryota; kingdom Metazoa; phylum Chordata; class Actinopteri; order Perciformes; family Gasterosteidae; genus Pungitius; species Pungitius pungitius. The sequence continues at coordinate 1,132,374 of NC_084912.1, read as the reverse complement.
GACGGAGACAGATCGTTATGGAAGATATCGAAGAGGAGAAAGCCGTGAAAACAAAGTGAGTGATGACAGAAGGAGCCGGAGGTGACAGGAGGAGGAGGAGAAAAGGAAAGAGGAGTCCTACCTTTCACTTGGAGGGAGCTCTTGGTGGACCACAAGTGCAGCTCGGCCAAGCAAAACGCCATCTGACCACGAGGGGGGGGGGGGGGGGGTAACGGAGTCTGCAGGGAGGGACAAGGTCAAAGATGAAGAGCCAAACACGACCACAGAAGCACATGTGGACGAGGCGACACAAACGGGTCACTTAGGGGGCGTGGTCACGTACCCAGCAGCAGGTGAAGCCCCGCCCCGTTCCTGTGAAAAAATATGAGGTCAAGGGCGAGAGACTTTAATAAAGCCCTGAAACAAACACGTGACACATGCATGACGCGCGTTAATTCATAAGAGTGTTTAGCAGGTCGGGAAAGTCGTTAGCTCGGCTAGTTAGCGGACTAGCTAGCTGACTAGCTAACTTGTTCTACATCAAAATGTGACACTTTCTTACCGGATGAGTTTTATCCAGCAATTTGAAATCAGCCGGGAAGACTTGCTGGTATTAAATCCACAGGTATCAAGGCTTCACAGTGAGACGTCACCTTTTATACTAAGTCAAACTGGGAAACATGTCCTTCTAATATAGTTCTGTCTGTTCAGCCACTTGAAGACAACACATTTCATTCAGAACATTTCAGCTGATGGACAAATCTTTGCATCCAAATAGGGCTCAATGTCATTCAGGACATTTCCTGCTTCACAGTAAACTTCTGTCCTCTCATTTAAAGTTTTTCACCTGAAAGGTCGTCACGTCCAGCTCCACTAAAACGAGTGCTATCGCCCCCTGGTGGCCGGCGGTAGGTTTTGCACGAAGAGGGGGGGGAAGCATTTTAAAAGACAATATTGCAATAGGGTAATATTACTGTAATGCGAAAATCATAAATATTTTACTACAGCTGCATGTAGTACACACACACACACACACACACACACACACACACACACACACACACACACACACACACACACACACACACACACACACACACACACACACACACACACACACACACACACACACACACACACACACACACACACACACACACACTGGACATCTGCCACATTCATTCTGATTTCTGGCTGGGGTTGCTGTGGGCTACCTGTCTCCCTGCACAGCTGTGTGTGTGTGTGTGTGTGTCTAGGTTATTGTGGCCTGTCTTTACATTAGCAAAGAGGCTGCTTTAACATCAAAGGAGTGGAGGGAAAACACACGACTCCTCTTTCAAAGACAGTCCACAGTAACTCCGACCTTGTCTGCTTTCTGCATCTCGTTCCCTGTCCCCTCTGGGCTGTTACTGTGTGTCTGTGTGTGTGTGTGTGTGTCTGTGTGCGCGCGCAAAGAGTCAAAGGAGCAACACAAAGTGTCTTTGTGTGGTGGGATAGAAATAAAAAGTCAATGATCAAAGATTAGGTAAATATTTATTAGAGAGAAACAAGGCCTTATAGTTGATCTCAAACTAACGTTTATTTAGGCTAAGACAATATAACAAGGAGCTAAACACGCTGAGTCTACATACATGTCCGGGTACAGTGGGAGGAATATATACATACATACATATATACGTATATATATATACACACACACACACACATTCCTGAGGTAGGCCGGAAATGAAACAACATTTTGTTGAACTTCAAGAATCCTCTCTCACAGGTATGTGCACGCACACACGCACACACGCACACGCCAGAGGCAGTGCTGTTGGTGCAGTGGTCCCATCACAGGGAGGAGTGATGTGGTAAATTACAGGGTTAGAGAGCTGCCATGGGGTGACTGACACAGGACCATCACAGCCTTACCTCATTCCCCCGCCTCCAAAACACACACAGACACACACTCTCTCTCCTCACTTGGCTCAGTAGAAGTTTTCGTTTCTCTCTGGTATTTTTCCGTGACTTGTCCCGTACCTTTTTATCTCTTTTTACCTCTCTCCTTTTTTTGCCCCCATGTTTCTCCGAGGTGCCTTTTATTCCAAATGCATTAAGCTGTTTGACCCCCGTCTGCAGGCGTTCACGCTCCTTCACGCCTATTTCACCGCTACTTCTGTCTCTCTCCTCATTTTTTATCTTGGTCCTGGCTTTCTTACTGAACTCTTCATTCATTGTCTCATCTCCCTGAAGAGCACAGTGTTTCAAATGTTCCTTTATCTCCCTCCCTCCCTCCGTCAGCCACTGCCTGGCCTTGTTTTGTTCCTGTCGCACACTGCATGAACACACACACACACTCTAGTATTCAGTAAACACACGCACTCTGACGTCCAATCTCGCAAACTTCTGATACGTGAACTCAGAACCGGGAAGGTATGCATGAGAAAAGGCCCGTACAGTAGGGATGCACTCTCTGCTATCTTGTTAACCTGAGGAAATGTACACATGCACACATTTACATACATATGATACCATAAGAGCCCCCTTATCTCTGCTGTGGCCCTGAGGGACGAGTCCTCCAGCCACCTGTGTGATATCGGGGAGGAGGACAGCATTCTGAGGATGGGGGGGGACATAATGAAAAAAACGGATAAAACAGAGAAACCGGTTCATGAGAGGGGGTCTAACGCGTATCACGGGGGTGGGGGTGGGGGGGTGGGGCTGAGACAACAGATTACAGCCTGTCTGTGTGCGGAGACGCGTGTGCAAACTGTGACCACGGCCGCCATGTAAGGAGTCTTTAATGATGCCAAGTGCGACGAGGGAAACCGCGGCGTTTCCTCCGGTCGTTTACAGGTGGAAACCAGAGTCATCACCTTCAGGTGATTGCAAGAGTAAAAGAGGGGTGGGAGGCGGGGCTAAAGGAACCCATGAATCCCACTGCAGCGTTCTGTGGTGAAATAAACATTAAAGCCTCTAGAGGTCACTGTGGAGGTCATGTCCGTCCCATGTCTCCGTCTTTCTGTCTTCTTCGTCTCTCCTCGTCTTCTACCTTCCTGTCTCTCTGTCCATCTCCTTCCTCTCTCTTTGAGGACCCACGGCGTCACTAAACTCGACCCGCTGGGGGAAGAAAAAGAGGCGGCGGAGCTGGAGGACGTCTTCTCATCATCCCAATGCAAGACTGAGGGTTGGTGTGAGTCAGAGGAACGTGGGTAATGTGGCGCCAGGCAGCGCGCACATACACACACGCACACACACGCGCACACACACACACACACACACACACACCACTCGATAAAAAGACCTGCCCAACGGTCATGTCACCAGAGATTGACATGCCCCCTAAAACACACACAAACAGAGACTCTACCTGTCACCTTAGTTGAATAGTGTTACCTTTACCCTCATTTTGTTCTGCCTGTCAATCACTTCTATTCTTCTTCTGCCGCCAGCTGAATGGGCTTGTGTGTGTGTGTGTGTGTGTGTGTGTGTGTGTTCGTGCAGGCAAACGTGCATGAGTGTGTTCAGATCACTTGAAGCACAAGTTCAGGTTTTTTTTGGGCCAGGTGGAGGTGAAGAGTTGAAAAGTTCAGGTATCCAGAGAAACAGAGCAAGACAACAGACTCAGCGGTTACCATGGTAACTACTATTTAGCCATGGATTAATGCTGCTGATTATTCTCTCCATTAATTCTACTTGTATTATTCACATGTCATGAAATGGAGCCCAAGATGGCGTCTTCTAGTTCCTTCTAGCCCCCCCAAAAAATTCAACATTTTTCTGATGTTTTCTTTATGAATTAACAAAACAATTCATGAATAGTTGAATTTGTTTAGCCACAAATTATTGCAATGACTTTAGCCACAATAAAACAGATCTTATGGAAGACTCGCCCCTCTCACGAAGGTCTTTGTAAACCATTCACATCTCTCCGAGGGGACGGCGTGTGAACATCACGCACTTCTGAATAGTTTTGTTAAAACATCATTTCAGAGGCCAAATAATCCAGAATGTAATCCTTAAAGCCTCCTCGGAGTAGCGGGGGGGCTCCTCTAAGCAGATGTGTCAACGTCATTAGAGGAGGTAATGGAGGGCAGTAGGGGAAGTATTTACCCAAGTGCCTGGAGCAGAAACACAAACACGGCAGCAGTAATGACCCGGAGGGGGGAGCGGGGGGGGGCGGGGCTTATCACATCTTTAAGGATACGCCGTTGCATTCACACGTCGACCAGCACGCATCCCGGCTGAGGACCCTGAGAGCAAGTGAGTGGCCCCCCCAAACCCGCCGGCACCCTCGCTGGTCGACTTCGATACTTGGGGCCCGTGAGCCTCTCCACCCCCCCACCCATATTAACCCCTGGTCTCAGCAAAGGTGATGCAGTGTCACACTGACGGTGGTTTTGTTTACGTTGCTGGATTTTCTTTCTCCTAAAGCTGTTTGGGCCGCCTGTTGTTCGCCCCTCACCTCCTGATCGCATGCTCATGCTCACACACACACACACACACACACACACACACACACACACACACACACACACACACACACACACACACACACACACACACACACACACACACACACACACACACACACACACACACACACACACACACACAGAGAGATCGGGCGCTTTAAATCAACTGCCCCATTAGCCGGTCATTTGTCAGGATGAACTTTTTCCGCTTCATGACAGATCAGAAGGAACTTTTACGTCCTTTTATTTTAGGATGTAAGAAAAGTTCTTGAACTCTGTACTCTTACTAAGGAACACACACACACACACACACCTGTCAAGGCTCGGGGCTCCTTTCAAGTTGTTGTCGGATGCATAGAGCGAGATGGACCCTGGCAGAAGGAAAGGTCACCTCGAGTGTCCCCTAGACGTCTCACACACACTCTCTGTCTTGTCACGTCCGAGACGAGGCCATGACACCCCGACCCCCCCCCCCCCCCCTCTGTCCCTCTGACAGGTTGACGTGGCCGGATGTCGATGAAACTGATCCAAAAGTTGGTCCACTTCGACGTGACCTCAGAGATGGACGCGTGTCATCTCCTCGTTTATAATCCCTTTCCAGCCTCGTCCCCGGCTCTTCTTGTCCATCAGACTTTGTCCCCACAGCTCAATGTTTAATCTGGACGGAAGGGATCTCAAACTTTGGGATGGAACTGAGCTAAATATTAATATTAAAAAAAACATAAATGGCAAAAATAAGAAAGTGTGTTAAATCTGCATTCTGTGTAGTGACCAGCAGGGGGCGACTCCTCTGCTCCCATAGAGGTCGCTTATCTTGATTTATTCCCTCAGTAAACATTGTAAACATGAGTTTATGGTCTCAGTCTCTAGTTTCAAGTCTTCTTCAATGCAGCATGATGTTCATTTAGTGAATGATGGTCCATTTAGAGTCAAACAGACCATGAAGCAGGGGACGCTTTAGGGGGGGGCTACACGCTGATTGACAGGCTTCTAGCAGAGACCTCTTCATCACCTCTGTGTCACTCCTACTCCTCCAAACATGGTCAGCTGCTCATTGGTCACTAAGTCTTGAAAAGACATGACCACATCCACGCAGTCTGTGACTACGCAGACACACAAAATACGGTCAACTTTAACAAAGTTTGTCCGTGCTTCCACAAAGAGAAATCAGGGAGGGGTTCTTCTCGTCATGGAGGACGTTGCTGGCCTGAAGCTGCTGCTGAGGTTTGAAATCAGCACCATGGACGCACAAACATCTGGCTTTTCTCCATCTGTCAGCAGGCCTAAAAACAGCTGAGCGTGAAAACCGGTCCTCACAGAACACAATGGACGTAGAGCTTGTGTGGCTCCAACTTGACACGCGCACACACACACACACACACACTCACTGGCGGGGTCGAGTCAAGTCTTGTTAGACGCTGAATCCTCTTCCCATTGAGGCCGTTACACACACACGCCTCCATCTGGAGCCCCCCCCCCCCCTGGGGTCAGCTAAACGACGACAGTCGGAAACCAAAACTTTTATGTCACCGCAAATGCTGTTAAACGCCATCGGCTCATTCGGTGAATGTGAGGGCGAGTCCCCCCCCCCCCATACATGCATGTTGTCTGGGCAGGGCTGATCCCACCCGGCTCACTGTCGGCACGGCAACCAGCGCTATCCTGGCTAACATCTGCCGCACGACCCGGAGCCACTCGGAATGGGCCTTAATCCCCACACAGCCATGTTGTTGCGGGGAGGTGGGGGGGGGGCACACTCACACACATTCTTTTGCTTTTTAGTGAGTGCAGCAGACAAACAGGAGCAAGCGGCGTTTTGCCGGTGGATTGCAGGCCGCCAGCCTCAGGACAGGGAAGCGCTCGTGGTTACGGGCCCCCGCCATTGTGGCTGTGCACGGGGGTGTGACCGCCAGCAACCGCGGCGAGGTCCTATCGTCCAGTCCAAATGGATGGATTTGGGTTTTGAAGTTAATGAAAGGTGGTGCAGTTGGTGTCAGTGTGTATTTGTGGAGGGGGGGGGGGGAATCCTTGTTATGTTAAAACAACGTGAAGAACTCCCTCCCCGCTGTGGGTTTTCTGCCACATCGAACTGGCTCTGCATTCGGTTTTGTTTATCCTTCAGTGAGTTTAAAACAATAAAAAATAAGAGTCAACAGGCATCAACATCAGCGGACCGTCACCGAGCAGGACGACATGTGGCGGTCTGGTGCCCCCCCGTGGCCAATGACAGGAGAGCAGGTGCTTCAAAGAGCGTGAACACACTAAACTATTCACAACCACAGATTCTTCTTCGTTGGTGACGAATGAAGACCAATGCCTGGTGTGTGAAATCGCACTTCAGCGTTCAAGCCAGCATTCTCTTGTGCTTATTCTGACCCACAATCCTTTGCGCTGCGGACAGCATTTTTTTTTTACTTTACTTGCTTGTTGACATTGTGACAAATTCTTTTACCCATATGTGAGGAAAATGTGCTTTAGCACTCTTCTCTAAACGTGTTTTTTCTTTAAACAAAGTACGCCGTTACCACATTTCAGTGTGAAACTGTCACGAACCCAGATGTTAAAGCCCAAAGCGGCAACAAGTGTCTTCACCACAAATCCCTCAGCGCCAGTTTACAAGCTGAAGTGCAGCTCTACACTGACACCTAGAGGCTTCCCGTGGTTACTGCACCCAACCCTCTGTATTACAGGGAGGGCAATACAAATAAATCTGCTCCATCCGATTTAAAGCTTCAGCGGCTGAGACAAGATGAACCGGGTGATGGCGTGTTGAATACGATGAGGAAGATATCGGTGATGTCATTATCCCGCCGTGGTTGCCTGACGTATGGATGCTACTATCTCGCCGTGTCCGCCTGCACCATGTGAGAACCATTTGGTCCACTAGTGGAAGCAGATAAGAGGTTCCACGCCGAGGCCCCGGTGGGCGTGCTCGGCTATCTGCCTCCCACCTGCCAACGCGACAGGGTCACTCAGGTGCACTCTGCAGGACAAGAGGAAGGGAGATAAAGTGGGAGAGGACGGAGGCGGGTGGAGGTCGAGGAAGGTGGGGATGACGGAGGGGAACATTAGAGGAGGAGGAGGAGGAGGAGAAGATGGCGGACATAGAGAGGGGTCAGCCTAGGGGACGGGTGCCAAGGGACGCGCCGCTTTACACTTCAATTCTCACAACTCAGAGCGTGACGGCGTGTAGTCTGTACGCGTGCACGTGAGTGTGTTTGTGGGATCCGTGCATGTAGGGTGGGATGAAAAAACACCTTCACACACTTCATTCTTTCCTCTCTTTTTACAAAGAGCGGTATGCCTAACCCCCTCATGACCGGCTGCCCGGGGAGGGAAACTAATACAGGAGTCTCCAGTGTAACGCTGCAGAACTCATAAGAAGATTCATCATGAAGAAAACTGGTACGGGGATTTTGGTGGATACAAAAAACATTTTTCAATATTCTGACGGAGCAGCGGATCCAAATCCCGGATTTAACGCTGAGCTTTAGTCTCTACACAAACAAACAGCAAATGCTAAAAATCTCTATACAGAGTTTTTTGAGATAACCATCAAAGTCACGCGTTGCTAATTTTTCCCTCAACTAGATTAACCACAAACGTGTGCTCCAACGAAGTGACACTAAATAACATTTTGAACATTTGAATATTTTAAACAACAAACAACAAATGGAAATGACAACAGAACTTCCCTCTAAAATGAGTAGCACAGAAATATAATTAGAGCAGGTAAATCCGTTATGTTTAAATCAATCCGTGTTCCTGCAGGTCATAAGAAAGAAAAAGCAGAATCTCGAGAGAAGATTAACCTCACGGTCTGAGTGATCTTCATCCTTACTCGTCAATCTAATTCAAAATATTACCTGTTTTTATTCATCTGTTGAAATTCTCTAACTACTAAAAAAAGTTAAAATGATTTTTCCCTGCTTTTATTTACTTCATCTGCAAAATGAAGCTTTTGATTTTTAAACATGCAGCCCTTTGAGCCACAGTTGGTTGAAATGTGCTTCACAAATGAAGTTTTAACTATTATAAGTATTATTAAAACACATGTAGCTCATTAGTGTTGGTGCTGAACTGATGGATTTTGCTAAACATATGTGACTGTTATCCCTATTCCTGAGGTAATATTTGCAGTAATAATATCTTGAGGTAGTAGAACGATATTCATGCGATTACAGATGCAAACTTTAATGAAACTTTGCAATGAAGCGACAATATGAAGCGAACGTTGATAATCAACCAATAGCACAATTCACCAATAATCTTTACGATAGAAGGAACGTTCAGGAAGAGTGGCGAGATATTACATACAGATGAAAGTACAAAATGAGGATGACAACAACCATGTAGGTTGTTAACCTACATGATGAATGTAGTTCCGGGAGGATGCTGCTCACACCTCAACCACCAAGGCCGCAGGTGAAAGTGAACCAGGTCATGTGATGAACTTGTATGAGGCCTCCCTTCACTCACAACAAGATGCACTGAGAACCAGGCCAGGTGTGTTCGCATGTTTAATCTGATTAATTATTATTCATTAAGGTGGTTGTTTATGTCTTAATGTGACGAATATAAACGTTATCATTTACGTTAGCTAAGTAATTGTCCTACTTCCTTAACAGCGTTGACAACGGTGGTACATAGAGGGTGGAGACACGTTAGTTAACGTTCCATCATCAACTCACCTTGATTACTTCAGTGACGAAACAAACGTCTGACGCTTTCCCGCTCGACGAACATCACGTAAGCCATTTCCGTCACAACTTCTACTGCTTTGTGCCAAAAAACAGTTTAATTTCCTCCGGAAACAACCAGGTCGCCGGTCCTGTCCCCCTGACTGCACATGTCGGTCTGCTCCTCCTGCGCCCAACGCGCGGCTAAGCTAACGTAGCTGTGTACATAGCATACAAACAAGCAGTGCTCTCGATGCTAGCCGGTGACTGGTCGCTAGGCAACAGCAAGCGGCGCTTCCGCGAAGGCTATGCTAACCGGCTAGGTCGTTAGCAAGCTCCTAGCAGCCTGCAACGCCACCAGCTAACGTTATCTCGTCAAATACCGTCACGTGGATCTTTGGATAGCGAGAAGGTAAGGGCTTCCGAAAACGTTTACCCGCTTGTTAGCAAGGGGAAACTTTTTCAGGAATTGGACTACACAACTATTAAAGAACTACAATGACCCGGATGTTCGACCTGCCGTCAGGCGGTTACGAGTGTCGTGATCTGCGGAGGACTTAAATAGGAGTGACCTCCGCGCTGAGCGAGAAGTGGGAGAGAGAACGAGAGAGAGAGAGTGAGAGAAAGAGAGTCCGAGCTATCGTGCCAACATGGTGAGTGAAAGTGATTCTTTTATTATTATGAAGCGGTTTAACGGTTATTCCACGTGACCGAATGAGAAGATGAGCTACACTTCTTGTCTGGCTCGAGATGAGACAATAAAAACGCTTGGACTTTTTAATTTTCTATTTTTAATTTCCTCTTGGTCGTAATCTTGTGAACAATTTTGGTAGCATGTGACCTATATTGTTTATGATTGAATTGTGATGATGGCAATGAGCTTAATAATCGAATTATATTGTATTTCTTGCGTTTTTGTCATGTGACACTGAGTTTTGCATGGAGAGTCTATTTTTAAAGACCACCCCCCCACTCCCTTCTCCCTCCTGCTTTTAGTAAATCCTGTGGACCGGAATAGACCCAACGCATGCCCTGGACAATTAACACCTGCCCCCCATAATTGTACCTGTGCACACTGACCGGCCCTGTTCTTGTGTCCCTGCAGTCTGAGCCCATTAGAGTTCTGGTGACCGGTGCTGCCGGGCAGATCGCCTATTCCCTGCTGTTCAGCATCGCCAAGGGAGATGTCTTTGGCAAAGATCAGGTAAAGAAGGGCTTTGCTCGCTTCCCTTATCTCATTAGACAGGGTTAAGGGCAGGAAACTGACCGTACAAACGCACACGCACAGCAATCGGCTGTTCAGTGTTCCAGGTGATACACGATACAGGCATCGGACAGATGTTTTCCCCTGTGGGAAGTGATCCGATTGCACCATGGGACCAGCCAAGGTCGCCCTTGAAGTCCACGAAATGGATTTGGTGCCCAGGCCGACCTTAAAAAACACTACACTTGATCCGTTGGACACGTTGGGTCAGCTTTCATAATCCGTTCCAGAGACCAAGTCATTTATAGTTCACCAGAGTTGTGACATTTAGGTGTCATTTAAATTGAATTATTTTCATTCCCTTCACCTCCTCCTCCTCCTTTCAGCCAGTCGTCTTGCTCCTCTTGGACATCACGCCCATGCTGCCGGTCCTGGATGGCGTCGTCATGGAGCTGCAGGACTGCGCTCTCCCACTTCTGAGAGGTGACCAACTTTGGGTGGAACGCTGTAAAATAACATGATGTAGATTCTTGTATGCCTTTGATACGCCTGCATCAGATATCACAGTTTTTCTTCAAAAAGTGGACGAATAATATTATCGTTTCATTACCCGTAGGGTAATCAAGGCTCTAAAGTTATACATTTCCAGTTTACCTCCTGCCTTTTGATTGAAATATTATTAGACACTTTGGCAGTTGGGACTTATTTCTTATTCTTGCTCTGAGACCCTCGGTGGTTTCCATTCACACTTTTGTTGTCATCACAGCAGCCTCTGTCATGACAGGCAGTCGTGAGGCGCCATTATGCTCCGCCTCCATTGTGACCTGGTATTTTTGCTCTGCTTTGTTTGGCTGCGAGAGGCCCCCCTGCTGCAAAGACAACGCTCCGTGCACAATGAGTACCTCAAAGCTGTTTGCACGAGTGGTTTTAGAAAATAAGTCTAGTTTCTAAACCGTTCTCCTGCTGTACTTTGTTTTAGGGAATGTATGAAGAAGTTTATTGTTCACCTCAGGGGGGAAATTACTGTGTGATTCTGTGTAACCATGGAGACGTGGCCAGGCCCAAACCAGAGTCTGCCCCAAAGATGTATTGTCAATTGACAGAAGTGATACCCACAAGAGGGCCGTTGTACAGATGTTTCCCCCGGTGGGCTTTAAAAAAAAATGAAAAATAGCACTCAATCTGTTAGAACAAGTTAAAACAGCAAAAATGTATTATAAAATAATTTAAAAAACAGAGGAAAATCTCCCAGACAAAGGTTTATTTAGATGTTGATGTAGGAATCTGTCGTGTGGTTGAGAAAAAGTATCATTAATGACTTTCCTTTACCCTTGCTTCGCAGATATCGTCCCCACCGACAAGGAGGACGTGGCCTTCCGGGACCTGGACGCGGCCATCTTGGTGGGCTCCATGCCTCGGAGGGAGGGCATGGAGAGGAAGGACCTGCTCAAAGCCAACGTGGCCATCTTCAAGAGTCAGGGCGCCGCTCTGGAGAAGTTCGCCAAGAAGACCGTCAAGGTACTGAGGCAGGACTACGAGTTGTAGAAACTAAAGGGACACGTAATGCTGCTGTGCACAAAATGAATATATGTTCATAAAGGAGTAGAAAACATAAGGCCCCGCCTCTTTCAGTTAGTAGAAGATTTAAGTTAATATTTATCACTGGAACAGGTCAATGATGAATGAATGAATTGATCTCTGAACTAGCCCTTTCACAGCGTGTGTGTTTGTGTTCTTCAGGTGCTTGTTGTAGGAAACCCCGCCAACACCAACTGTCTGATCGCAGCCAAGTCGGCTCCCTCCATCCCCAAGGAGAACTTCTCCTGCCTGACCCGTCTGGACCACAACAGGGCTCGCTCTCAGGTGCCTCTTCCTTATGGCTTTTCCCCTTCACTTCAACTCATTCCCTCAACAAGTTAACACCCACAGCCCTTTTTTTATCTTCTTGTCAACCCCTGAATTTGGCAGGTGGCGATGCGCTGTGGCGTCCCCGCCACCCACGTGAAGAACGTGATCATCTGGGGCAACCACTCGTCCACCCAATACCCAGATGTGCACCACTGCCTGGTCAAAATGTCCGGCAGCGAGCTGGCCTGCTTCGAGGCGGTCAAGGACGACGCCTGGCTCAAAGGCGATTTCATCGCCGTGAGTTTAGCGACGTTGGCTCTGAGGTCGAGGATTCAGTGTTTTCTAAAATTGCTCGATGGGCAAACTTCTCGGTTCTTCTCGTGTTGCAGACGGTGCAGCAGAGAGGCGCCGCGGTCATCAAGGCCAGGAAGCTGTCCAGCGCCATGTCTGCAGCCAAGGCCATCTGTGACCACATGAAGGACATCTGGTCGGGCACCCCCGAGGTAAACGGCATATTTATGTAGTCACTGTGAGGTGGGAGGTGCTGCCTCTTAGTAATAATATAAAAAAGTATACTTTTAACAAAGAAACAATAAAACAGAAAAAAAGATGAGACCAAATATTTTAAGTAGTGAGTTTAACTAAAGCCAAAGTGTCTTATACTGCAACCTCTCTGGTCACCAGCAGGGGGCGACTCATCTGGTCACTACGGCTGATTCTAAATGACTTTACTGTCTTGATTTATTCCCTCAGTAAACAATGTAAAAATGAGTTTATGTTCTCGATCTTTAGTTTCAAGTCTTTAATACAGCATGATGTTCATTTAGTCAAACAGACCATAAAACAGGGGATGCTTTAGGGCGGGGCTACACTGGGATTGACAGGTGACTTATCAAGTTTGTCCTTCTCAGTCCAAATTTGCTAACTTCTTGTTCACTGGTTGCTAAAAACACAAGTCTTAAACAACCAGAGGAGTCGCCCCCTGATGGACAGTAGAGGGAATGCAAGTTTAACTCGCTTCAGCATCGGCTTCACTTTTCAGAAGAAAGGTTGCCGCTTGGTTTTAACCAGTGCCTCCTCCTTTGGTTCAGGGAGAGTTTATCTCCATGGGGGTTTACTCCTCCGGCAACTCCTATGGAGTCCCAGAAGACCTCATCTACTCATTCCCTGTCCAGATCAAGGTGAGCCTGCATGCGTTTAGTTTCTGCTGCACGTATGAAGCTGACGCTTCTAAAAAATATTTTTGTTTTGCTTCCTCAGAACAAGACCTGGAAGATCGTGGACGGCCTGGCCGTCAACGACTTTTCACGGTCAAAGATGGAGGCCACGGCGGCGGAGCTGATGGAGGAGAGAGACACAGCTGTGTCTTTCCTGGCAGTATGACCCGGCGACGCCGCCCAACCAACCCTCAGACGTGTGTGTGTGTGTGTGTGTGTGTGTGTGTGTGTGTGTGTGTGTGTGTGTGTGTGTGTGTGTGTGTGTGTGTGTGTGTGTGTGTGTGTGTGTGTGTGTGTGTGTGTGTGTGTGTGTGTGTGTGTGTGTGTGTGTGTGTGTGTGTGTGTGTGTGTGTGTGTGTGTGGAGAAATCACACAGCGTCACCAGCGACTCCTCAGTGTGACGCACAAGTAGAACTCCACCCTGAGTACAATGTTTATATACACACATCTACGTTGTTAGCAGCTACAGCATTTTCCTCTGGGCGTGAGTGAGAAAACACAAATGGTTGTTACGTATATTTAGGTGACGATGCACTGAGTCCTCAGACACTGAAATGGAAACATTTAAAGCTGATTAATAAAATATCTAAACAGTTGTGTTTTTTTCACGTTTGTCATCTTGCAGACAAACAAATGGACCGACTTGCATTTGTAGGTTCATGCAGCACGAAGCCTTGGGTGGACTGGGGGCTTTAAATCGCCTGCAGGAGTGAATGTTTTCCTGTGTCGTCCTTACGAAAGTCAGGAATAGAAAATAGCCTTTTATTGTCCTTGTGGGTCTTGCAACACTGATAACTGGCCTAGTTTTTTTTACCTGCCCTTTATTTAGATTATATTTAACTTGGTTCATTTTGTGTTAACCATCACTGTAAAAAAAAAAAGCCCAATGTTATCCTGAAGGTCGTTGACAAGTGTGAAGTTGGCTGCTTCTCTTCTGGATTGGGCCAAACAAGGCTTCAGTCCTTCTCTAGACTGCTGCATTATACCTTAACCGGTGTAATGTAATGCAGTCTAGATGGTGGATGGTGCTATAAACTGTTTACCAAAATAAAGCAGGAATTCTAAAATATTTCAACTATGAATGTTTTTACATGACATTAAATGAGTGAAATATAGTTCCCTGCAGATTGTTAATATCGTACAACGCAGGGACATCGTTTCACCAGACGGGGGCAATATTTTCTAGTTTTTACCTTCCAGCAGCACCAGGAATATGGAATGCCGTTTGATTCCAAATTAAATAAATGAATAAATACCGGTACATAAATAAATGAAATATGCATTTGAAATACATTGTGAAATGAATAAATTAGGCGATAAATACATAAATATTAAATACATTTAATCATTTCATGGTACTTTTATTTCATAAGTACACATATTTTATCTCATAATGGCACTGTATTTCATTTCACGTTCTTATATGCAAATCAGGGGGCGTGGCTACCGCTCACATTCAGAACAGACAACAGAGCCGTGTGCAAAAAAGGCTGGCTAAGGGACGTGAGAGTGTTGACATAATGGAAGACATCGGTGGGCTCCGAGATAGCATGCTAGCATTAGCAGATCAAATCGATCAACATGGGTTATCTGCAGATACTATTTTGACACATATTGAGGGTTTCTTGGAAATACTAGGGCTTGCTGTTCCCACTTCGGCAGCTCTAGGTGGTGTTTGGGTGTAGGTGGTGGTGGTGGTTTCCATCACACCGAGGCGGTTGGCAGCCGCTCTCAATAAGTCTGAGATACTTTTCTCAGACATTGTAATGAATGAACCAGTACCTAATCTGCTACTACAACCATAGACAGTATCTATATAAGAAGGCTACAACTAACCGAGCCTATTTCTAGCCCTTTTACTTCCAGCCTTTTTTTGCACACGGCTCTGTTGTCTGTTCTGAATGTGAGAGATAGCCACGCCATGAGGTTTAATTTGGGGTTTTACAACACTTTAATTTCCCTTCTTTATCCCGGAATTGACCAAAAGCATTTCGCACGTTGCAGAAATCTATTGGTTGGCAAAATACGCGTCATGGGCTAAGCAGCGTTCTCATTGGCTGTCGTCTTCCTGGAACGTTCTCATTGGCTGGATTGGCCCCGTTGTCTAAATATCAAATGAATGTCCTTTTCCTTCAGCAATTGCTTTTTGTTTAAAAAAACAAAGAAAATCCGTGACGTCCACGGGGACGACAGTAGTTTTAAGCTGAAAGTCCATTAAAAACACAAATACATCTCTATATATTTGTGCGTGGACCCCGTGGTCTCCTGTGCGGGATTGCTGTGGTTGGGCTCGGACCCGCAGGACCAGGCCGACCCGCTTCGACTCTCTGTGCCGCCGGCATCCTGCAAGTCACACAGTAAGAACTCTGCTCTAAATGTACCGCATCGCACCTCTTTGTCTGGTGACATTACCCCGGTCTAAACCCCCCCAAGCGAGCGGAGCTGGGTGGTTAGCTAGCTAGCTAGCTGTTAGCACGACGGTTCTGTTTGTCAACCTCAAACGGTCGTTGTTTCTTTCTTTTTTTAAACGTTAACGGTCGTTTAAATCGAAACTCGCGTGGCGTTCAAGGCCTCGTCGTAGAATACAGTTACATCTTTACGGTTATAATTAAGTGAAGGCGGCACACTTGTGAAGGAGAGTTGTTTGTTTTCTTTAGCACACACACACTCTCTCTCCGCCTATCTATCATTCATTCATTCATTCATTCACTAATTCCCGGTGTGTCGCTTGTGAAGTTCCCCGTGACGGAGGTGGGGTTCGGGTGGAACTGTGAGCAATTCGCCGCTTAATAATTATCGGTTTGATGGCGTAATGAGAATCTAGCAGCGAAGGGGGCGGGGCCAGAGGATCCGTGACGTGTCGAAGGTTAAAAAAGGGAGGAATGCGGGTAGAAAAGAGGCGAGTGTCGCGTCGCAGAGGAGACACCATGACGCTGCTCGGGGGACAGGACGCGCCGCGGCTTCACCTGGGAATGGACGGGTTGTGCTCACCTGAATAAATGAGCCGCTTGGTTTTATAGCATTAATCGAAGAGACTTTTTTTAAATTCGATGACACCTCGGGGATCACTGCGAATGCTCCGAGGGATTTAACTTGAAGCTTTGTTCATTTTTAACTTTTAACTCGGAAGTATTGTCTTATTTTTTTGTTGGAGGACTTATTTTTCATCGTGTTGCTGAACTGGTCGCTAATTGGCAGCTTTAAACATGGCACTTTATCTAGAAGGTAAGTCGTGTTTGGCGTGTAACAGTAGATGAATATGTTTTTAAAATGGTGATGTTTACCATTAAAGTTTCTTTCTATTTTTTAACTTCCTGGCGTTTTTAAGAATGTTCCTCAAACCAATTTAATATGCTTTCTTTTTGGTAAAATGGTTGTTTTGGCAGCTCTGATATCTGAGTTAGAATAATCTTCCTCACATTATCCATAGAAGACAATGCAGACCGGTCAACAGAGTGCAACCAATGAAATGGTGTAATGAACCATGAGTTTACACATGTGAATGATTTATCGATTCCACCTTGTCTGTGTTCCGCTGTCAAATGATCCCACGGCCTGACAGTGATTTGCATCCTCGCTGCCATCAATACAACCATCAGCACCCAGTGAGGCTGATTACAGCCTGCATTCTGAAACCGCTCCTCTGTGAAAACGACCCAGCGGTTGTAGTGTAGATAACGTGGACATAACTTCATCGATGTGGTGAAAGCTGCAAACTAATCTTTTGCCATCTAGAAAATGCTGAGGTATTTAGGACTAAACAATGTGATGGATCGTAGTAGTAGAGCGATGGAGGGATAAAGCCGTCAGACCTGTGGTTTTCATGGGCTCTTAATGACAAAAGGGAAAATTACCCACAAAGCTTGGCAGCAATGTGAATTACTTACTTTCTACCTCCTTCAGAACTTAACTGGAATCTCTTACTGGTGTATCTACCAGCACCGAACCTGTTTGACCAAAACAACTGTATTAGTTATGATCGTGTATTGGCATAATAGCTGACGTCATTTTAGGTCAAGGTGTAATAATATAACAGCAGAGGGAACTACAGAGCTAGAGTGTTTCTGATTTTAGATCAATATAATTTATAAACATCTACACTGTCTTAAATACCTTCATCTCACCATATCGTGATACAGCGGGTGAAATAAGTATTGAACACGTCACCATTTTTCTCAGTAAATATATTTCCAAAGGAGCTATTGACATATTTTCACCCGATGTTGGTAACAACCCAAGTAATACATACATACATACATATATACATATATATAAAGAAACCAACACAAAGATGTTCAGAAATAAAGTTGTGTGAAATACTGAGACAAATGGTGACTTATTTCACCTGCTGTATCTAACATTTAAAACCATGAAACCGCTCTGATCCACATTCAAACCTTTCTGGTGGCTCCATAATTTGTTTATTAAAAAAAAAATTTTACATTAACAATCTGGAAGCCATTGTTGCTTCTGCTAACAAGCAGTGAATTATGCCGACAGGACATCCCATAATGAGCCGTGACGAAGACGCATGGCTCCCTAAACCCAAGCCGACCATAAAAAACTACATATAAAAATGTAAGAACAGGAAAAGAAGCGTATTCTCACACAATACTCTGCACCTCTGGATTCAGGTTTCTTTACCAAAGAACTTGTCACTCAACATAAAGGATGAGTTGATTTAATGGACCGAGCTGTAAGGCTCACTTTCTCCAATAAATTAAGAAAGAACCACTTTGAATGGAAAATTAGTCGTCAAACCAGCGAAGAAGTGGTGGAAAAAAATCATGTATCGAAACGACTGAGACTTCTCAGCAGAAGCCCAGAGGAACGTCCCTGGTTTCTGTAGCAGATGGTTGTAGTTAAGAGCGATGTGTCAGAATTCAGGCATGCTTAAAAACATGGTTTCCCCCCCCCCAGGTCTGAGTAAAGGAGTGACCCACGAAGGGATGGCTCAGTTCCAGGAGATGATGCGGCAGCAGCTGGAGAGCTCCATGCACGCCGAGCTGGAGAAGCTGCTGGACACCGCCGCGGGGGAAGAGCGGGAGGTACAGCAACCCCCCCCCCCCCCCCCCCCCCGCCCACGCCGCCACATCGGGTTGTGATTAAGGGCCGGGTGGGGGTCACACACACGAATACGGGAAAACCATAAAAGTGACGCATAGTGCAGCGCCGCGCCGACACCCAGACGCACAGCGTCCAACCTCCATTCCATCAGCAACGCCTCAGTGATCAACGGACCAATGACACACTTCTGTACCCCCCCCCCCTCTTACTAATGGATCGTTCTGCTGTCAAAGTCTGTGTATTTCCACAAAGTTATAATTAACTTTTAATTAGACTTCTGTCAGGAAGATGTAGGTTTCACATCTGATGCTGTTTATTGGAACATTAGGAAAAAAGAGCCAAGAAGGATGACTCTGATGAAGTTATTCATTCACTCTGATAAAGTATTTGCATCATGCCCGAGATGAATAAAGTTACAAATGAAGCCCCATTTTTTTTTCTTCCAGGTGTCCCGGAAAGACTTTGAGGGCTTTAAGAATCTTTTCCACAGATTCCTGCAGGTGAAGGGTCCGTCGATCGAGTGGATCAAGATCCAAAGACCTCCAGAGGACTCGGTAAGTCCACCTCACCCAGGTTCTGTGAGAGTTCATGGTGGTGGAGAAGCGTCCCCTCCTGTCGCCTTCTCTTACCACTGAATGTCGGCTTCTTGATGTTTAATGTCACACGGTGATTGTTGTCAGAAGCCACATGGCAAATATTTAAAAAACACCAACAGTGCGCCGACACGCCTTTAACCCTGCGGGAGGCAGACGGGGGAACGTTACAGGAAGTCGGTTTGAATCACTCAGCTGCAAGTTTGAGGCTAATAAGACGCCAAAAGACTCCACTGAGGTTGTGTCACTGCGTCTGTTTACGCTTTGTTCATTAGCTGTAAAAATGACTTTGTTGTTGGTGACTATTTTCCTGTTAACAAACTGATTATTACGGTTGTGGAGGCGTTCCATGGAATAAGCTCTGAAGGGCCCTGCGTCCGCCCCCTCCCCCCCCCCCCCCCCCCCCCGGCTGATGAGGCGGCCGAGCAGAAGTTCAGGTTCTAGACGGGCGGAGGGTTTTGGCTTAGTGGTGTGGCCTCTTTTCAGCGCCAGTGTTTCTAAACAATGACGCACCGTCTCGTGCTTCAAGCCAAAATGTTCCCTGAAGCCCGACATTGTGCCTTCGTAATAAAATCCATTGGGTTCGGCTGTAGATGTTACGAAATACAACACGTGTGTGTGCTGCCTAAGCCCCGCCTCCGCTTCATTTACCAAAAATCAGTGTGCAATAAGTCCTTTTATCGCATATTGCATATTGTCAGTGTCACTGTGACCCTGTGACACCCTGCAGAGCCCTGACAGGGACTGTTTTATGCGCCGGGTGCCTTTTCCATTGTTGGCTCTGGTTCCTGAATGTTCTCCCACCTGTGAATGATTCACCTTTTTATTGTGCTTAAAATCACACGGTCGACTCGTTGTGAGTTCCTTATTATCTGGTTGAGTCTCAGTTGCTCAGAGGAGCATTTGTGAAACCACAAAGCAAGTGGAAGCTTGTGGTATCTAACGAGGTGACTTGTGACCTTTTGACCCCGAGGTGGGCCTCGTGGACCCGCTTAGCGCCATCAAAGCTCTGAGTGTGCGACGGCTTCAGCAGTGATCCAGAGCACCTCGCCTGCGTGTGGGAACACGTGCTGTTTCACCGGGGGTTCGAGTCCCACCGGAGCCCCCCATGATGCAATCACACGCTCCGCATGGCAGGAGCCGAGCTTCAGCGTCACTAATGTTTAACCCGGTGAGGGGACTCGAGTTCAGCACTCGAGCCACGGAAAGGTTGTTTATGGGACAATAAGCTGGGGTCAAAGGTCTGGTTGCAGGAAACGAGACGGTTGGACACATTAGTTCTGGGACATTAGCTCCTTATCGTTGGATTAAGTTGCAAAGTATTTGAAGACAAGTCGACGGGGATTTGATTGAAGAGAAAAGGTCTCCATTCAGTGACAAACTTTAGCAAAGCTCCAAAACGCTAACGAGACGAAGTAGAAGCTACTTGAATGCAACACTTCAACTTCCCAAAGAATCAGAACGGTTCTTTCTCCAGGTCCTTAAAGCTCTTCCCAACAGCCGCTTATTTCAAACCAGATGGAATGAAGTTATTTTTTATTTTTGATGAAATTGGCAAATTTTAAAATATCTACAAAAGAATCTTGCAGTTGAAATAAATACAAAGCAGTGAAAAAGGTTAATAAATAAATAAATAAATAAATAACAGTACTGATAACGGATCCCGACCAAGGTCACAGCGTCCGATCACCTGACACACGGCGACGCCCCCAGGACGCTGAGTCATCGCCTCGCTGGTTGGGGCTCAGCAGGGTTTTCCATCACGAGGGGGGCCTTCGGGGGCCTTCGGGGGCCTTCGGGTTCCTGGTTATGTGTGAAGTTCAAAGACAACGGATTGTGAAATAAGGACAAACTGTATCTGATGCCTTCAGATGAGAAGCTGTGGAGTCCTCACACGGCCAATCAAAAGCCTGTAAAAAGTCAACTTTAAAAGTTTAAACCCCGACGAAGTTCTTCTACTCTGAACAGACCTCATCGGGTTCTGCGTTTGTTTGTTTTTATGTGTTTGTGTTTTTTCTTGTGACGGCTGATGCAAGATGCGACTCAGCAGATAATTGATGCCGCTGTGAAACCAGGAAACACGTGTGATGCTCGCTGTCCGTTAAGATTAAAACGTAAAATGAATTTCATATCCGCCCGTTTGAACGTCACGTGACTAAAGTTCCTAAAACCGCCGTGTGGCTCCTCCAGCCCGACAAAATCCCACTTTTGTTCCAGGAGAACTCGTGACTGTGGAAACGGGCCCACGAGACTGCGATTGGGTTGAAGGCTTCGGCGCACATCTGGATCGCAGTGAAGGCATTCGGGCAAATAGATGACAGATGTTTGGACATCTGCAATGAACGGCCACTAAAACGGGATTTTTGAGGAAACTTATTTTTTCTCATTAGTTGAATCATTGTGATTTATTTATTTATAACACTTTGAGGGCTTTAAAAGTTGTGCTTCATTTGATTCTTAGCAAATGAGGACTATCAATGCAGACCAAATATCTAATTGTTTATTTAAAGTATAATTTATTGACCAATAAAGCTTCATAACAGCATTATTACCAAGAAAAAATGAAAAACACAAACTATTCTAAAACTAAAAGTTAAAACATGACCCAGGCCATGAGGCTTTTTGTTTTGTAATCCCAGACTCTCTTAATCTCCACCTCGTTGATTTGAAACAACCAGATTTATTGCCACACACACACACACACACACACACACACACTTCCTGTTGTGAAACACAACCAGACATTCACAACATGCAGCTTTGTGTGTTGCTTCCATCTCACTGAACATGGACAGAAGTCCTCAGGAGAGTTCCTCTGCGTCCAAAAACCAACAAAGCCTTCGTCTGTCCTCCTCTTCCTCTGAGAGATGAAGAGCTGTCGCACAACCTCCCAAAGCCGCCCGGTCAGTTTGAACCTGACGGAGGAGATTAAAAGGTGGAGGACAGTGAAATGCTAAGAGGAGTGACGGAGTTAATGGAGGGTAAAGACGAGCATTGAGGACATGAAGTGAAGTGGCGTAATGAGGGGTAGAGACAGAAGACACACGGAGACGAGTCAGAGTGCTGCAGCTCGCTGAGGCAGGAATCCTTCATCCCGACATATTGACACTTTAAGGTGCGGTCAAACTGCACAAATCAAATTTGTGTAACCTTTTAAATCCTGCTGGCTTGCGTTTTGTAAATCCCAAACTTTAATCCGTGCTTTCAACAACAACCGAACAGGACTCTACATGAATCATAATTTACTAAATGAACGTCATAGAGACTGAGACCATAAACTCATGTTTACAATGTTTACTGAAGGAATAAATCAAGAGAGAAGTAGAGTCATTTCCTCATAGACGTCTATGGGAGCAGAGGAGTCACCCCCTGCTGGTCACTACACAGAAGTAGAGTCATTTCCTCATAGACGTCTATGGGAGCAGAGGAGTCGCCCCCTGCTGGTCACTACACAGAAGTGGAGTCATTTCCTCATAGACGTCTATGGGAGCAGAGGAGTCGCCCCCTGCTGGTCACTACACAGAAGTGGAGTCATTTCCTCATAGACGTCTATGGGAGCAGAGGAGTCGCCCCCTGCTGGTCACTACACAGAAGTAGTCATTTCCTCATAGACGTCTATGGGAGCAGAGGAGTCGCCCCCTGCTGGTCACTACACAGAAGTAGAGTCATTTCCTCATAGACGTCTATGGGAGCAGAGGAGTCGCCCCCTGCTGGTCACTACACAGAATGCAGCGTTGAAAGCTTTACTTTTCAGATCTGGAGTCTGCTGTCACTGAGTCTGTAGAGCTGTTCCTCCCTTTTGTTAAATGCTCTCGTCTTTCTGCTTCAGATCCAGCCGTACGATAAGATCGCCGGCAGCGCTCCGCCGGACAACGTGGCCGACTGCCTGAACAAGCTGGTGGTGGTGAAGCTGAACGGGGGCCTGGGCACCAGCATGGGATGCAAGGGCCCCAAGAGCCTGATCAGCGTCCGCAACGAGAACACCTTCCTGGACCTGACGGTGCAGCAGATCGAGGTACGTGACTCGAGACCGAAGTCGTTTTCTCACAGACGTCTATGGGACCGGAGGAGTCGCCCCCTGCTGGACACTACAGAGAATGTCGCTTTAACACACATTCACCCTGTCACAAGGCCTGACTGGGTCATGTGGATCAGCAGATGGGCCGTAGAGGAAATGCAGGGAGGTTCAGGTAGACTCCTCCAAGATCAAGCTGCTGCTGTTTATTCATGGGAGGGGCTGCACAGTCAGTAGTTGGGGGAGGAAATAGCTGAAGGTTCTTCTGA
Source organism: Pungitius pungitius (assembly GCF_949316345.1). NCBI lineage: Eukaryota > Metazoa > Chordata > Actinopteri > Perciformes > Gasterosteidae > Pungitius > Pungitius pungitius. Next base: position 1,109,046 of record NC_084912.1, on the reverse strand, counting down.
AGGGAGTTCAGTGTGATACCTGGAGGTGTGTGTGGGGGTAAAAGGGGGATCTGTTGGTGAGCAGCAGGTCGGTATGTGTGTGTGTGTGTGTGTGTGTGTGTGTGTGTGTGTGTGTGTGTGTGTGTGTCCTGCTCACGTTACCTGAGTGAATCAGCCCATTTAGAAAAAAGAAAATGGATCCCTGTTTTTACACACACACACACACACACACACACACACACAGAGACCTGGACTCTCACTGTGAGGATCATTTACTGCTTCACAACACATCAAGTTAGTGTGTATATATATTTAAAATGAACAGTGTATTGAAATACAAATAACTTTTATATTTTAAGATTTATTTTAACATGAAACGTTTAAGTCTGTTTTTTCCCCCCAGTATCATGAAGCCTTAAATCATATAGTTAGTTATTGTGTTGATAAAATGAATCTAAATATTTGAGGCCGTGTCCTTCCTTTATTTACTATAAGAAATAAAGCTCCAATGTTCCGAATGAGCAGCTGAATAATGAAATGCACATTCTGCATCAGGCTCTTTTAGTTCTCCACGTGTGTTTAGGCGCTGGCCTTCCTTTAGTCCCGCCCCCCACAAAGAGGGGGTCAAAGCCCTTTGACATCCTGAAGCAAAGGTGCAGCGTGCTTTGTTGTGTACATTAACACGCATGCAGAAGTCTGTCTTACGGTTGGGTTACGATTTCAGAGTCCGTTGCGCCATCACGGTCGTGCTAAAGTCAATGTTTGCCCCCCCCCCGCCCCTCCCTCACAGCACCTGAACAAGACGTACAACACAGACGTGCCGCTGGTCCTCATGAACTCCTTCAACACAGATGAGGACACAAAGAAGATCCTGCAGAAGTACACACACCACCGGGTCAAGATCTACACCTTCAACCAGAGCAGGTGAGCCATCACATGATCGTCCTCTGTGTCAGCAGACAGGAAGTGAGACAGGACGTAAAGGTCCATTTCCTCCGTGTCTTCCATTGGTCCATCGTGTAGAAATGAGCTCCAACGGGTGAAAATGTTGGTTTAGTTTTATTTTAAATGCAAATGCAGCTGACTTTCTTTAGAACTAAATGAAATAGAAATGATTGTTTGGAGTTAATCATTAGCCACAATAAACTAAAGACGGATGATGTCATGTCCAAATAAAGGGCAACTGCAGGTTTCAGATATTGAAAAGTTTACAACTCACCTACGTGTTTAACAAAGATATAAAAGTTGGAAAGAAAAGAGGAAGCATGAGAAAAAGATCCCTGGACCTGTTAAGCAGTTTGTTTTTGTGCTTCCTCCTCTTTGGGGGTCAAGAGGTGACCGAGTGTTCTCTGGTCTGGAAGAACATGAAGCGTTTGAAGTCATGTGACTCCTCGATAAGGAGGGAAGCTGCTCTCCGCTGGAAACACTTTCTAAACCCAGGATCCCTTTGATCTCTGAGACGCACACACACACACACACACACTCTCTGCAGCAATGAGGAGAACTTCTCCTTTTTCTTTGTCATTAATCTGGTTAATAAGACGCAGACTGATTCTGAAAGAGGAATTCATCCACAGCGACGGACTCCAACTGATCTCTAGCTGAATGAGGATGTAACTGTGAGAACTGATGAATGTCCTCATGACTTGGTTCTAGTTAAAGTCCAGCAACATTTAAACATTTAAACATTTTCTTTCCAGTAGTGTAACATTGAATCTGGTTAAATTGAACTATGAGGGAACCGAACCTTCTGAGTGGAAGTGGAGATTCTGGTCTGTGCTGCATCAACGTTGAATATCACAGAGCGGCTCCTCCTCCGTCCAGGTACCCTCGGGTCAACAAGGAGTCCCTCCTCCCGGTGGCCACCGGCCTGAGGATGACGGGGCAGAGCGCGGAGGGCTGGTACCCGCCGGGCCACGGAGACATCTACGCCAGCTTCTACAACTCGGGCCTGTTGGAGCAGCTGATCGCGCAGGGCAAGGAGTACATCTTCGTGTCCAACATCGACAACCTGGGGGCCACCGTGGACCTGCACATCCTGCACCACCTGGTGAACCAGCCCAACGGCAAGCGCTGCGAGTTCATCATGGAGGTGACGGACAAGACGCGCGCCGACGTCAAGGTGGGTGGAGCCAGGCGCCCGTCAAACGGGTTTCCAGTCACGACGTAATCCCAATAAGCCTCTTCAATGGAGGTAAAGGGATTCTAAGAAACCGATTCTCTTGTTTTTCTTTAACAAAAATCCTTTTTAGTGAACATCTTGAGTAATAAATAAAGTCCCTCATTCATTAAAGTAGCAACATTATGGGAGTCTGGTCTGTCTTACACAACAATTTGAGAATATCTACCATGAAGGGAAGCTTTTTCAGGTGATATCCCTGATTTATAATTAGAATCTGGATTGCTGATTAAATCGATTAAATCTCTACTCGACCTGCTTTCTTTGGAACAACCTTCACGGACTGAAGCTCCCTGTAAGACCAGTTTGGGTTCATAGAATGTGTGTTGGCACATTAATGTCCACGTCCCAGTGATCAATGCACAAGATGATGGATCACTGGACACAATCGTAGTAAATTGGAAGGTTCTTTTATTATTTTTACGTTCTGAAACATTTCTGATTTCCACTTTTCTTCATTCATTAAAGCGCTCACTTTGCTCGCTTTGGCCTTGTAGAATCTAATGTTGGTCTTTTCTGTCAGGGCGGCACGCTGATCCAGTACGAAGGGAAGCTGCGTCTGCTGGAGATCGCCCAGGTGCCCAAAGCCCACGTGGACGAGTTCAAATCCGTCTCAAAGTTCAAGATCTTCAACACCAACAACCTGTGGATCTCTCTGAGCGCCATCAAGAGGCTGCAGGAGCAGAAGGCCATGGACCTGGAGATCATCGTCAACCCCAAGGTGAGCCGGGGGGCGAGGGGTGCGGGGGGGGGTGCCGCGCAACAGCTCGGACATCCGTCCAGGAGCCGCTCAGCCGGTCCGCAGGAGGAAACATAAGTGGCGCCGCTAGTCAGAAGCAGAGCGCGATGCCTCCTCTTCAATCAGGAGATGAACACCCAAAGGGGCCGATGTGTGGCCAGATGTTCGTGTCCAGCGGATCCCTCACCTCTCTCCGTCCCACAGACTCTGGACGGCGGGCAGAACGTGGTCCAGCTGGAGACGGCGGTCGGCGCCGCCATCAAGTGCTTCGACAACGCGCTGGGCATCAACGTGCCGCGCAGCCGCTTCCTGCCGGTGAAGACCACGTCGGACCTGCTGCTGGTCATGTCCAACCTGTACAGCCTGGACGCCGGCTCCCTCACCATGAGCCCCAAGAGGGAGTTCCCCACCACGCCGCACGTCAAGCTGGGAAGCTCCTTCACACAGGTGAGCGCCGACATGGTCACCTGACCTCTCTTTCTCTCTGGTTTTGTTGGCGGCCAAAGTGGCTCCGGAAGGAAAGTCATATTAGTGATCTAAGTTCTTAGTTATTGTCTCTATGATGATTTCCGTCCCCCGTGTTCAGGTCCAGGAGTACCTGACCCGCTTCGAGAGCATCCCCGACATGCTGGAGCTCGACCACCTGACGGTGTCCGGAGACGTGACCCTCGGGAAGAACGTCTCCCTCAAGGCAAGAGAGAGTGTCTTCTGTTACGTTCCCCACCGTGTGCGTGTTTCAATGTAACAGGAGCTGGGGAGCTTTGCTAGAACTGGTAACCATGGTGACCATTCTTCCTCCTCTCATCTCAGGGCACCGTCATCGTCATCGCCAACCACGGCGATCGGATCGACATTCCCGCCGGCTCCATGCTGGAAAACAAGATTGTGTCTGGGAACCTTCGCATTATGGACCACTGACGTCTATACACACACACACACACACACACACACACCCTCATCATGTGACCCAGTCTGCCTCATCCCAGTCACGTGACCTGTGTCCCGTCTCAGCCCACCGTGAGATGAACTGGTTATTATTGGCTAATTTGATCTTTAATAGTGTTAATAATGAGCAACTTGTAGACGCCGTGTGTCCTTCATGTAACACGATCACAGGATCCTATTTGTTTATCCCATGAAGATTGATTCATGGTTATAATCCGTATCTGAGCCTCAAGTGGAAACCTCCCCCAGGTGTGTGTGTGTGTGTGCCTTTTTGCTACCCTCCAGTCTTTTGTTATACGTAATATCCGTGTGTGTGTTCAAGGTAAGCCTTTCTTTGTACACTCCTCCTGCGTGACGTCTGCTCACATTATGACCTTCATGCCCTGTGAAACCTCCACGAGGCCTCGGCCCATCCGTCTCACACACACACACACACACACACACACAGCCTGTAAGCAGCAATAAGTGTTGATCTGTGACGAGGTGTCGGCTTCCTCGGAGATGAATAAAGTGCAATATGACGTAATGATTTTGAGATCTTTTATTTGATTTGAGCCGCTATGATAAATAGAATAAATTTAATAGAACACTAGCTGCCAAAGCTTGACCTCGTAGTTGCAGATGGTGATGATGATGATGGAGGAAGCACCACCAGCCCACTCACGGACCTGCAGGAACTTCCCCTGATATGCGGGACAGGTTCTCGGCGGCGTAGTCTTCCCGCTCCACCACGCAGAGGCTGAAGCCCCACCGAGCCCCCTCCATGTCCCGGACGCTGCTCCACCTGTCGGTGGCCCGGTCGTAGCGCTCCACGTAGCGGATGCAGCGGGGGCTGTTGAAGCCTCCGGCGGCGTACAGCTTGTCCTCCAACACCGCCAAGCCGAAGCTGGAGCGAGCAGAGGTCATGGGCGTTCCCCTGCTCCACCTGTTGGAGCCCGGGTCGTAGGTGAGGACTCTGTTGGTGGTGTCGATTTGTCTGACGCCGCCGACCTGAGGAAGGACACCCCAGGGTGGTGCTTAATGGCAATGAGAAGAAGCTACACCTTCACCCGAAGGAGCTGTTCACGAGCCTCCAATAGATGTCAATTATTATCTTTTCAGACCCAAAGCAAATGTTCTGTGCGAATGAATCTCATGTTGATTCATGAAGTCCATCTCTAGCAGGAAAAGGCCCAACAGCTCTGAAGGGCCCTGAAGTCACCGTAGAAGGTCTGTGAAAACGAAGGAGATCGCGCTCTGCTTACTACGTAGATCAGGTCATCGTAGGCGGCGGCTTGCGCGGCGTTGTAGCCGGCGGGCATCGGGGCGATCAGCGTCCACTGGTTGGTGTGAGGGTCGTAGCACTCGGCGTTGGCCAGAGCCGTGTAAAAGGGGACGCCGGCAAAAATGTACACCTGGGGAAATGAACGAGTGAGGAGACGACATCAGCTACTGTTGCCACGGTAACGGACACGCTTTAGTCGAAAGGTCTTTTTGATAAACTATGACGTCCCATCCGGAGCGATGAGAAGTGACCGTGTGGAGCAGGAAGACGCTGATTGACAGGTCTCCACCAGTGACTTATTCAACGTTTACGTCATTCATCTTCATCGAGATACAACCAGCCCCCATCGACGCCCCTGTGACGTCACCTTGCCGCGCAGAGCCGCCGCACAGCTGTTGCTCCGCTGCCTGTGCATCGGCGCCAACAAGGTCCAGTTCCCGGTGTCGGCCCGGTATCGCTCGGCGGTGTTGAGTATGCCGAATGTGTCCATCCCCCCCAGGGCGTAGATGCAGCCGTCCAGCACCACGGCGGTCAGGTGGCCGCGGGGTTTGCGCATGGAGCCCGCGTTCCGCCAGGTCCGCGTGGCGACGTCCATCGCGCACACGCTCCTCGTGTACTGGACCCCGTCGAAGCCCCCGATGCAGAACACGGCTCCGTTGAGGACGGCGAAGCTGTGGAAGCCCACGAAGGGCCCGCGGGCCATTCTGGACCAGCGGTCCGCGCGCACGTCGTACACGTCGATCTGGTTGCACGAGGAGCCGCTCTGCCAGCCGCCGATGGCCAGCAGCAGCGCGGGGGGCAGGCGCACGGGGGCCAGCGGCCTCGCCGCGGCGGGGTTGCGCATGGCCGCGATGGCCTGGATGACCATGGTCATGCACTCCAGGTTCCTCCTCACCAGCGTGTTCTGACTCACCCCGCCAAGCAGGTGGTGGCTGGACATCAACAACAGGCGCACCTGGAGGAGGGCGAGATGTTGTCCAGGCGCAACAAGGAACCAACAGGAGGCCTTTTAACATCAAACGCTGCTTCTTTGAGACATTTTTGAATCAGTGAAACAGTGTAACCACAAGTCCATGTGAGCACTACGTCCATAAGTCATAAATCTGAACTTGTGTCTCCTTCGGTCACCTTGCTCATCAGCATCACCAGGTGGCAACAGCGGTCCTCGGGGGCGTGGCCCACCCAGCGGAGGACGGCCTCGAACACCACGTCCTCCCGCTTCACGTGGAGCTCGTCCCGCCCGATGACATCCGCCAGCTGCCAGGCGGAGAGCTCCAGGAACTTCTCCGAGTTGGCCGCCACCTCCTCGAAGTGTCGCAGCATGTGGTGGTAGGCCTTCCGCCTCAGCACGGGCCGCCTGTGGGAGTCCGCCAGCAGCCACGTCTCCACGCAGGTGACGGAGGTGAGCCGGCGCTCCAGGAAGTCGCAGCAGGCCTGGACCACGGCGGTGGCGGCGAGGCGCCCCGCCGTCTCCAACAGCTCCAGCAAGTTCTCCTCCGTCAGCGCCACCGAGCCGGTGTAGGCGTGCTGCAGGAGGAGGCGCATGGCGGTTGGCGACACGTGGGGCAAGGTGAAGATCTTCTGCTGCGGCGACGACTTGGTGCAGAAGAGATCTCTGTGGGGATGCCGATTAACAAAAAAAAAAAAATCCACATTTACAATGAGTTGTGATGTAGAGATGCCGTATAGGTCTCTGGTAAACCTGTCAATCACTCTGTAGCCCCGCCCTAAATCATCCTCTGCTTTATCTGTAGACCCTACATGGACCATCATTCACTAAATGAACATTATGCTGTATAATGAATAAATAAAAAATAAATCAAGAGAGTACTCATTTTCTCAGACTTCTATGCGACCAGAGGAGTCGCCCCCTGCTGGTCAGTAGAGGGATCACAACTTTAAAAGATCCGAAAAAACAGATCAATCCGATGAGATGGAGTATGTTGAGGTTTAGAATCATCACGTCTTTCATTTTCAAACTTCTAGTCTTCAGCCCTGAGTGATGAAAAACATTCCTCCATTGCTTCATTAGACACACACACACACACACACACACACACACACACACACACACACACACACACACACACACACCTGAAGTAGGTGCTGCAGTTGCAGAGGACGACCTTGTGGACTGTGAAGTCCTCGTGTCCCGTGACGCGGATCACGGCGTCGCACAGCTTCCCCTCCAGCCGGAGGTCGTTCAAGATGCAGCTCATCGTTTGCTAGATTCATATAATTCGCACGTGCGTATTTAACGTTAATAATGATAACTTATTTATAGCACATTTCCAAACAATGGACGCCTTAGTGAGCCACTGACCAGATGTTTTCATTTGAAACTCACATTGGCCGTTTTCAAAAAATGCTTTGGTGGTTTCTCCATAAATTTAAAACATAAACATTGAAGCTTGTTAGATAGTTAGCTTGTTAGCGAGTTTGTGCGTTAGCTTGTTAGCTAGTTTGCGCGTTAGCTTGTTAGCTAGTTTGCGCGTTAGCTTGTTAGCTAGTTTGCGCGTTAGCTTGTTAGCTAGTTAGCTTGTTGTCGCTGCTAGTGTTGCCACCAGCGCCTTGACAGACTTTGCAATAAATCGTTTTCCGATCTAACGTCGGATTTTCCAAAACCAAAACCCCTCCAAACAGACGCAGCTCCTCTCCTGCATCTCTGGTCTCTCGTTGAATGGCTCTTTTCTGTGTTTTCATGTAGCAACAGAGTTCCTTCTTGTTGTGAGCAGCATGCAGTTTAAAATGAGCTTTAATAAAGTCCTGCTTACTTCCAATAATCACATAATAATACGTTTAGGTTTGTTTAATTGCAGCCATTATGTAATTAATAATGTTATATACTGTTATTCTCCGTCTCAAGCTGCAACACAAACAGATTTACTTTGTTTTTTCTTCATCATAAACCAGCACAAAATGTGAAACATTTCACTTTTACACTTTATTGTTTAAAGTTGTTACAAAAAAAGTGTTGGAAACATTCTTTGCTTTTTGCCTTTTCAAGCACGAGGAGATGCCAAAGGAGAGGAAGAGGAAATAGAGGAAGTATAAGAGGAAGAAGGAGAAGAGAAAGTAGAAGATAACAGTACAGACACAAAGTGAAGCCCTTTACTCACATTTAACTCACTGAGACACACAACCAAACACAAAAAAATGGGGAGGAGGAAATCCAGAACAGACGTTTGTATCACGAGGAAACCTCACAAGACTTGTGTGTGTGTGTCTGTGTGTGTGTGTGTCACAGGTCATTGTGTTCTCCCTGAGGTGAGGTCACACACACACACACACACACTCCTGATGGGTTTCTACAGTGCAACTGTGTGTGTCTCTCTCAACACGAAGTGATGTATCATTGATTACAGGATTCGTGACCTCTGACCTCACGATTCACACTCCTGATTTAAGTGTTTGATCTTATTCGGCGCGTTCGTTCAATTCTCGATTGATGGTCGTGTGCGTTTGGGTTGAAGAGCTGAAGGATTTAACAAAGTATCGAATGAAACATTTTTGGACCAAAACTGAGATAAAAAGTTTGAAACGAGGAGCACCGAACGTCACATTCATCTCGTTAGAGCGCAAGTAGAATCGTTCCTTTACTGAAGAAATGTAATCACACAGCTGAGAACTTTCATCATTTGAGTTCATTAAACCGTACATAATTATTTAGGTTAGATTTCAAATCATTGTCTCTTATGAAATGAAAGCTCTCTGCATTAACTGGACGATTCTTCATTGAACGTTTTCATTCACCTGCACCGATTGCTTGTTTTAGTCGTACAACAAACTGATCTGGTGAGAAGCTCGAGTCCATTTAACAGCTCGCCGCAAAGTACACACACACACACACACACACACACACACACACACACACAGAGACACACGCGCGTTTGTGTGTTTTAAACCTGAGTCAAACAGCTACAGTTGAGTGCGTTCGGATGGGCGGGACTTCCTGCACTGCGACCACTCAGGTGAGAAGCACATTTTAAAGTCCCCCTTCCCACAAATCATGTGTTTAAAATCAGCGTTTTTCAAAATAAAACAGCGTCTCTAAGGGCTCTGACAGCGTGTTGAACGTGACACAAGCTGAGGTTGTTATTTCAGGATCAATACTCGTTATCAGTGTTGTTGTTGTACCTGTGCAGGTGAGCCTGAGCACAACGGAACAAAGTTCTCATTTTGAACTAGTTTCTGTGTGCAAGTTCCTTTAAATATAGTAAAAATGATCTGACCCAGTTTGAGTGTGTGTGTGTGTGTGTGTGTGCTACATCGCTGCCAACATGTGACCAGAGGAGATTCACTCACCAACAGAAACGCGTCAGTGGAATTTAAAGGGAGGGAGGAGTCCATCCGAGTGTTACACAGACGTCTGGAGGACTCAGTTTCCCACAATGCTTTGTGAGGTTTGAGTTCCAAATCTATTGCTTTTAATGTGAAAGGATGATGGGGGGGGGGGGGGGGGGGACACACAAGGTGAGAGCACGCCAGAGGACGAGGGGTATAAATAGGACAGATCTGAGGGGGAAAGACGAAACCCTCAGAAGACATTTAAAACTTTATATCTGATCAATATACTGTATTTTAAAATAAAAACGCTAAGCACGGAAAACGGGTGAAGCCATAAATAAACGTCTCTGTTTAAATTAGCTCTGAGAGATGTACATAGATGGATATTGCAACAATAAACATGAATACAAGTGTTAGTAATTTAGAAAAATACTGTTGCTGAAAGTTCTTTCCCAGAAACAAACGAAAGGTTTTAAGCCAGCAGTGTCCTCTGTTTGTTTCTGGTTTCACGTGAAAATATAGAAATCTTTGTTGTCATTCATGAAAAAAAATCAATACAAAGGTCACTTAAAAATGAGAGAGACAAAAAAAGTTCATCTTTCAGCGGCAGAGGAAAGAAAACCAAATGTGTGTATCCCCCCGTTCTGTACTGCAGGGTCTGCCTCACGCAAAGCATGCTGGGAAGCCGCCGCCCCCCCCCCCGCCCCCCGCCTAGTCGAGCGGCCCCTGGAAGATGAGTCTGACGAAGCCCTGCTCGCCGCTCAGCTGCTGGGCGCAGAAGGGGCAGGCGGCGTGGAAGGTGTGCGTGCCGTGCGGCAGCGGGATCTGGCTCCAGAAGGACGCCGTCTTCTCCGAGCAGACGTGGCCGCAGGGGTTGAAGGCGTGCGTGGGGGGGGCGGCGTCCAGGTAGAAGCCCGCCTCGCAGCCCAGCCACAGCGGCACGTAGGGGCCCTTGGCGCGGCACATGGGGCACTCGCGCTGGCGGCCCTCGCGCTCCTCGCGGTGGTTGCCCCAGTCGTGGTAGCCGTGCACGTGGCCGCACTGCAGGTACACCCACGGCTGCTTCTCGTCCGGCGTGTCCTTGCGCCGCATGGAGGGGAAGGCCAGCGTGTTGAAGCCCACGGGGCACTGCGGCCGCGCCGCGTTGATCTCCTGCCGCAGCGCCTCCAGGTGCTTGAGGGTGGGGGTGCGCGAGAGGCCCTCGGCGGTGCGCCACAGCAAGGTGGCGCCGCAGAGGTCCACCAGGGAGCCGTCCACCAGCTCCTGACTCTCGGCCTCCACCTGGAAGGAGGAGCGCGGTGGAGGAACCAACCAAACCAAACTTATTAAATAACTATGATGTCATCATTTCATGAAATGTCCAATAAAGAATGAAGAAATATCTATATTTTCATATAAATATTCAGATAAATATATAAATATAAAGATTCAAATAAGCAGAGAAAAGCTACAGATTATTTCATTTCTTTCATTCTCAAATATTCCTCCTTATATGGTTTTACTCTGACGGCCTGTAACGCCACACCTTATTCCCAATGCATGCTGGGAGAGCCCCCCCCCACCCAGTAGGAGCAGCCTATTGTAGTGTCTGTCTGGGAACAGTAGGGGGCAGCGTGAGCGAAAGCTGGTGAAACACAAGTGTGTGTCCCTAGTGTGTAACAGCGGGTTGTAACACACATTCTGGACCAGGTCAGAGGTCACATTCTTCCAGATGTTTAGTCGATCACACGCTGAAACATTTATTACCATTTCATCCTGTAACCCAATCATTAGAACACACTTATATAACTAATAACATAACAAGTTAACTGATATCATCCTGTGTGTGCTAGCTGTTAGCATTACCCCCCCCACGACCTCAGAGCCTAAAGGTGTGTGTGTTTGTGTGTAAAGTTTTCCTCATCCAGAAATGACTCTGTGATGTAAAAAGTCTAAATCGGCGTCTGTGTGTCGGCCATGTTGTTTCCACCGTCCTAGTGTGATCAGTGATGTCATCGCGGCGGTCCTCACCATCTTCCCGCGCTGCTGCGCCGAGCGGGTCTCCCTCAGCGTGAAGACGTGGCCGCAGACGGAGATCTCCCTCCAGACGCCGGGCTTGGAGTCCTGGGTGAAGCCGGTGCGCGGGTGCATCACCAGCACGCCGTTGGTGGTCAGCCCGTCCATCTGAGCGTCCGGCGTCTTCCACTTCGCGGCCTTCTCCTGGTGGGAGGAGGGAGGAAGGGGAGGGGGGGGGGACCGGCATAAATGAAGCCCTGTGAATCCGTAGTGACGTTGTACCTCGGCCCGTGTTGCTCACCCCGAGGAAGATGTTCTTGGAGGAGTCGAAGCCGGCGGCGTAGATGCGCGCGGTGTAAGGCGGCGTGCGCTGGCACATGATGCGGCAGGCGAAGCGGGAGATGGTGCTCTGGACCGACTGGGTGTCGGCGTTGCTCTGGCTGCCCGCCACCGTGTCCGTCACCACGAAGTCGATGGGGCTCTCCGTGGATCGTCCGATCTGGAGGGGGAGGGTATTAGATTCAGGTATTAGAAGTTCCTGTTGGTGATTCATCTGAGGAGGTACGGGCAGCTCCGACTGGAAGGGACCTTCAAAGCGGGGCGGGTTACCTGGAACATGTCTGCATTGCTGTCCTGGGTGTACTCCACCACCACCGTCTGGGCTCGAGACAAAGTGTAAGAGACGCTGTGCTGGTCTTTGTTGCTTATGGCCTGAAGGGAGAAAGGACAGAAGGTGAGGTGTGTGCGTGCGTGTGTGCGTGTGCGTCTGGCTGTGTGTGCGTGTGTGCCCCCACCTTGGCTGCCTGTGGAGAGCAGGCGATGTGAACTGTGCTGGGTTTCACCCCGTTTGACTTCGGTCTCTTGAAAAGTGCAAAGCGGCTCTTACGTCGGCCTCGGTCCCCGTTGGGCAGGGAGCCATTGTACCTGCGCCCACACACACACGCACACGCACACGCACACACACACAACAAGAGGGCATTTAAACAACCAGCCTAATACCGTATTCACACACACACTCCCTCACACTCACACAAATAGAGGCACGCACACAAATTGCAGTTGTTGTCCTTATAATACCTGCTTTCTTAACAAAAGCACATCATGTCCGTTAAAAACAAAGGCCTCCAAACCCAACCCCAGAAAGGCTGAGAAAACACACACACACACACACACACACAGTTCATTTAGGGTGATGCGAGGAAGGGAGAATAAACAGAGGCGTTGCCCCTGACAGAACAGAGTCTCTGTGAGTCTGACGGCACCAGCACTGAGCTGCTGTGTTCCAGAGTGTGTGTGTGTGTGTCTGTGTGTGTCTGTGTGTGTGTGTGTGTCTGGCTGATTATCCTGCAGTAAGAAAACGTTGAGAAGAGCGACCTCTCAGCGCTGCGTTTGTGTGCTTTGGGCATAACTGCAGGTATGAATGCACACGCGTGTTCTACACATGTTCTACACATGTTCTATCACCCTGCAGACAGAAACACTTCCACATGGATGAACTCGCTACCAGCCACAGAAGTGACGACTCCTCGTGCTCCACCGCACTACGCGCCATGTGACATCGCATCCTACTGCCACACGTCCCACAGGCCGCCCCCCCCCTCCCCTCAGTCTTCTGGGCCTCCATAGTGGGCCCAGGACTCCCGAGCTCTGCTCCTCCCTGCAGAAGCCTGCAGACTGGTCCAATGGTTGCGTGTAAGCGAGGTGAGGCAACGGCGCCTGGACGACGTTTGGGACAAGGGCGTAACCATGGTGATGCTCAGCCTGGGGAGGGCCGGCCGCTCGGTGATGTGAGAGTTAAACTGTGTGTTCCTACGAGGCGAGGCAGGAGGAACCGGAGTTAGGAAAATGTTAGTACGTGTGTGAAGACGCACACTGCAGCCTTTCATCCACACGAGCGTGTGTGTGTGTGTGTGTGTGTCTGTGTGTGTGTGTGTGTGTGTGTGAGCTCCTCCAAACACCAGTAAGCTCACACTCTCAGTGTGCAGCAACAAGCTGCTGCTTATCCTCCAGACCTATAAAAACAGGTTGTGAGTCGGTGTTTGCTCGTGGCCATTTAGCCTCCAGAAGACCAAACACTGAAGAAGTAGCAGATATTTGATGACATAATTGATGTCTTTGTGCAAAACTGAATAAATACACAGTGGAAGGATATAAACACGGCTGCACTGATGCAGAGACTCTGCATGCATTTAAAAAAGAATGTGCATGAACATGTGATAACACGGACATGCAAGGCGCTGCAGAGTGAAACGTCTCCACGGACGTCCCACCGGGCTTCAAACATGGCGCCGGCGGGCCGAGGCATGGGAGGCCGAGCACGTCGATGGGATCCTCTTCTTGTGCTTGTTCTGGTCGGGTCGTCTCTTTCCATCAGGCAGCAAACTCCAGTCCTGAAGCCGCCGCTTCGTGTGTGAAGGCTGCGTCCTCGGTGGTGTCCACCAGGGGGCGACTGCTCTGGAGTCTGAGAGGAAACGACTCCACTTCTCTCTGGATTTATTCCCTTCTGTTCCTTGGATACAACATGCTACTAATGTCAGGACCATAAAACCCACTACAGGAATAAAGAGCTAGTAGCGGAAAAAGGGGGAGTAAAAAACGGAAAACCGCAGTTCCCCCTCGTAAAGTCCTGGGGGGGGGGGGGGGTTGGCGGGGGTTTCCACTCAGGGAAAAACTTCCACGCTCATCTAACCGCTCCAGCAACAAACTGTGAGTCAGCTGTGTGTGTGTGTGTGTGAGACGTGTTCAGTGTGTGTTTGAGGAGTGTTTTTCTCTGCAGAGGGCGCTGGACGGGGTGGGGGGGCTGGTGGGGGGGTGTCATCCCTCTGGGAATAAACAGAAGGAGGATAAAGGAAGTCCTTCACTGTCAGTTGTTATTAAAGTGTGTGTGTGTGTGTGTGTGTAGTTAAAGGTCTTCTGTACTGATGTGAGGGGGGGAGGGGGCCTGGAGGGGGGGGGTTCTTTCCTACAGCTGAGTATTTGGACTTGAGTCAAAACAAAGTCTAAATTCATCTCGTATCTCCACAAACACTCTGGACACTTTTACCACAACAAAAGTTTATTTAACTGAGAGGATGTTTGTCCTGCGACCTCTGTAAGTCAGATACCCTGTGGGGGGGGAGGAGGGGGGGGGGGGAGACGAGTGGCAGCTGCTCACCCCAGCACAATGAGCTCTCCATACTTCACTGGCACTTTGGTGGAGGAGGTGGTGGAGATGTTCTCCTGCTCCGGGGAGTACATCGAGCACGGCGGATGGAGGGGCGGAGGAGGAGGAGGGCGAGATCCAACAGGGGGAGGGACACAGGAGGGGGAGGGTGGGAAGGGAGGGGAAGGGGGGAGGGAGGGGGAGGTGAAGACCAAATGGTACACAGGGGGAGAAGAGGAGGAGGTGGAGGAAGGGGAAGGGTCAGCTGAGCCTCAGCTTCACCCTCTCATGCTTCATGTGTCCGTCTCCCACCTTCTGCCCTGAAGAAAGACAGAGAGACACAGGACGGAGACACAGGTTAGAGACATATCTCCATGTTCCACAGCTCGCTCTCCTGTAAAGACTCCACCGAACACCAGAGGTCCACGTTGTCACGTGATCTGACAGAAGCTCAGACGTCTTCATCTGAATGAAGGTCAGAAAAAAACAAACCTGGCTCATTTAAAGGAAAGTTCCCTCCGTCAGGGACATGAGGAAGGTCAGGAGGACACATGACTTATTCCTCCTGCTGAGGGAGGCTGTAAACGCTGACTCAGCACACACACACACACACACACACACAAGGGCAGAACAGAAACAGAAGCTCAGGCATCAGGTCGGGATGCAGCGCCACACGTGAATAAAGAATCTGGAGTAAAGTGTTTTGAGGAGGTGGGGGCTTTAATCCTGCACACACTCCTCCCGTCAGAGCGCCGGGAGGAGTTCACACGCGTGGTCCAGTGTTCACCGTAGCACCTAAAAACCATCCCACTGGTTCAGGCGGTGTGATCCGGTGTCAGCTGCACACACACACACACACACACACACACACACACACACACACACACACAGACGCAGACGCTGAAGACCTGCAGGGCCCCGTTACTGAACATGGTGCTGAGTCAGCGTCCCGTCTCGGATGCGTGCTGCACTTGGTCCTGGTTCCTGCAGAAGAGGACTGGAGTGAAAAGGATTCACAGCCAGGTGAAAGATTCTCACAGCAACAAAGACAATGACCCTTTGTCTTTGTGACCCACTTCTGCAGTGAGATGTAATGTGTGCGTCTGAGCCTCTGCGGCTCTGCAGGACTCGGCGCGGCGTGGCGGCGTGCCAGCTGCTGCTTAGCTACCGAGACACACGGCGCTACAACAGCAGAGCGGGAGCCCAAACGGGCCCCGGCGGCGCAGACCCGGGGTCGGGGGGTCGTGACAGCGCGCTGCTGACGGCGGGAGCGGCAAAGAGCTCTGGTTGAAGCCCCCGGTCAGGAGGCAGCGTCACCAGGTCTCAATGCTGCAGGACGCGCTGACCAGGAGCCTCAAGGCCGAAGCTGATTGGCTCTGTGACAAACACGCTTCACAGGGCCTGCGGTTAAAATCATCCATTTCACAACATAAGAATAACTATCAGTAGGGAGTTTCTTGCATTTGAGACACAGCGCTTTCTTCTGGTTTGTTATGCGTGTCACACTACAGAGACATGTCTGAGTTCTCTCTACTTGGAGGACTGTGACACCTGGAATCAAGGCAAGGCCCTGAGGCTGCTTTAAGGTGCAGAGGGTTACATCTATAGATTATTTTCCCTTTCTTTATGAACTAAAAAGATACCGTTCATGCTTTACCAGTCTAAGACGTCCAGGTCACTGCAACATGTGACAAAGAAAAGTCAAACAGGTCCAAACAGGGAAGAAAAACCACATCAGAGACAAAAGCAAAGGACCTCCATCGCAGTGTCAACTTCTTTACTGGAAAGTGTCAACGATACCCTGGTAAAGTGGGTCATGGGATCAATAAATAATAACTGGAGCCCGACTCGGGGAGGACGACGCGCTTCAGGAAGCCAAACTGGATCAATGCTGTAGAACAACAGGAGGGTACAATCACACGGGTTCCTTTAGCTGTGCTCCAACACTAATTCAAATGACATCTATTACGGGGTTCATCGACCTCGTTGTGACGCTCAAAGCGTTCTGCCTGCTGGGCTGAAAGTGTGTGAGTGTCGTCGTGCATGTTGTCGTCGTGCATGTTGTTGTCGTGCATGTTGTCGTCGTGCATGTTGTCGTCGTGCATGTTGTCGTCGTGCATGTTGTCGTCGTGCATGTTGTCGTCGTGCATGTTGTCGTCGTGCATGTTGTCGTCGTGCATGTTGTCGTCGTGCATGTTGTCGTCGTGCATGTTGTCGTCGTGCATGTTGTCGTCGTGCATGTTGTTGTCGTGCATGTTGTTGTCGTGCATGTTGTCGTCGTGCATGTTGTCGTCGTGCCGTTAGCGTCTCTCCTTTGATCTCTGCGGAGGCCCCTCAGCAGGAAGGTGTGTCACCGGCTCCCACCACATCCAAGCAGTCACCTTCACAAGCTTCCACAAGAAGATAAACTATTTGACACATTCAGAAAGTCTTTGTGTATTTCATCTCAAAGAGGCTTTGACCGTCTCCTGCTTTATGCTCACGAGATAGCAGTGTTATGATTGACAGCAGAGCTCGTAGCGACCACTCTGTGTTCAAAGGGCATCTAATAGTAGTTATGGTGGGCTCTTATCTGGAGAAATGTACTTTTTAGTCACTGCAGCGAAGGGACTTCTGTGTGAAGTCGTACATTAAATAAAACGTTTGATCTACACAGCGATGCGACCTCAGAGGCGCTGTGGGCGTCGCATACTTTCTGTCCTAAATCATCGAGAGGCTTTGATGGTGAAGGCCGTGGTTTTATGGTAAAGGCTCAGGTTTCCATTTCCAGGTGCTAACTCAAACCTAATTTCATGAAGATGGTTTTATTATTGGTAAAGGTCTCACGGGAGAAAAAACGGCAAATTTACCCCAAAACAGCACTTTTCTGTTATGACGATTATCATCTCAATGAAATACAAATGTTGTATATTTTAGGTTTGACAACTTGTTACAGTCCTCTTGCGATGTTCAGTCAAAATATCACATTCACTTTCTGTTCTTTATTTTTAACTTTTTTACTTTCTTAACTCTTATTCCTTTATTTTTAAACTAACCCATAGCATCATATTTTATTCCTCTTGCACTATGTTGTCTTGATGTCAAACTGTCTGCCGTCAGGCACCAACCGCCCAGTCAGTGTGTGTCTGACATATTATGGAAATAAATATTTCCTGGACAAAAGTTTGAAAAAGTTTTAAGCGAAAAGGGAAAAGAAATTATGTCTAAAAAGTCTGTGAAAAAAAAAAAATGTAAATAGGTGAGGTAGAAATATGTCCTGGGAAAAAGTTTTTTTTTTAAAGTTACAAATATCAGGTCGGAAAGTATTTCGAAGATATTTGGACATTAATATGGGAGGTCAAAAAGTTAAAAAAATATTGGATAAAAAAAAAGTTTTTTAAAAATAGGTCGAAATTTATTTTGAAAAAGAAAAAATGTCATGGATAAAAAGTCCCAATATATTAGGTCAAAATATGTCATGAAAAAAAAAGAAACAAAATGTTGAATGAAAAAATGTTTTGAAAAAAAGTCCCAAAAAGGCGTGTGCTCGTGCGCACATCAGCAGGGATCTCATTGGTAGCTTTAGCAATGAGGCACTTTGTGCAGCACATGTGACCCGGGCCTGGTGTCCGGTGCGTGGAGCAGCTCGGGGGGGTCAGCGGAGACGGATCCGGTTATGCACACCGCGGAGATTAGACCCAGTGACTCGGAACCTGATCCGAGGGGAGAGGAGGCCGAAGCTGACGCCACACTAACCTGCTTTCTGCCTCCTATCGGCCTGCTGATGACCACGAGCAGATGGCATCGCCATCCCACAACAGGAAGTACCTCAGCAACGTGTATTGTTAGATTACACATTAACCGTCACCTACTTTTGATTCTTAAATAAACATTTAGCTTCTGGCTGAAATCAATTCATTGCATCTCTAGAAAGCTGCACTTCTTCCTGTCTGACTGCTCATCAACGCCTTCTTTATTCTCCGTTTTCCACTGACTGCAAAGGCCTTTGTGTGCGATGCTAACGCCACTAGCTCGTCTCCATGCAGCTTCCAGACGACCACCAGATTTTAATTTCCGTTCAAACAAAGAACTCTTGTCACTTAATACACACATTTACATCCAGGGAAACTACACAAACGTTACGGCTCCGTGAATGGAGTCTCCTGAATCTCCCCTGGATGAACACGGAGGGGTAGGACTTCATTACCAACACTCCTGAACCAGGACAAATATAATCAGGGCTCCACGTTGAGGGGAGTGAAACATTATATTTACGCAGAGTCAATATTTAATCAGAAAATTCCACCTGACGTGGAAGCTTCACACAGTAAAGATGGGGATCTTAGTTCAGTGAAAGCTATGGTGATGTATTCAAATGTAATCTTTAAAATGCAGCGTTAAGAGTGAAAATGGATGTTAGAGGGAGAACTATGACTCGTTTGACCTCCTAACACCAGCCCAAAATTATAATATACCGTTAAACCCAGACCCCCAAATTAAAAAGGATCTTTTATTTCCTAATTCTTTCAATTTTTGTGTTGTAATGCAAATATCGACTAACAAAGTTAAAGGATTCCATTTACAATTTGCCCAATTGTTCAAATCTCTGTAGATTTTATTCATCATCTGTTGGATGAAAGCTTAATTTCCAGCACTGATTAAATATGTAGCGTGTGAGGGTTTTCATGGATGTAATCAGCTTACGACCCTGCAGGAACATCTCCGTCCAGCCTCCAGCTCGTCTGCTCTGAAGTGATTTAGTGTCATGTCAGTCATGTCATGTCATGTGACATGTCAGTTTGCAGTAAAGCAGCGTGAAGTGGAATACAGTGAAGGTTTAATTGTTCTGGATTCAGATGTGAACAAACAGCAGAACTATGTGATGAACAACCCGCCATAAAATATCAATTAGCTTCAGCCCGTCTTGTTACTCAACCCCCCCCTTTTTACAGAAACAAATCTGCAGATACATGCCCACCCTGGAAGAACTGTTACACCAGATGAGCTGTTAGCAACGCGCCGCGTCAACATTAGGCCCCGCTGAGCTGAGAGAGTCCAAACCGGTGGGACCAGGACGGAAAAAGGGAGCAGTGGGCAACAGGCAGGATTAGAATGATCCACTTGGCTCTGGAGCCCAACTAGAACCAGAGGAAGCGTTGCCACAACAATACAAAACGCCCCCAGCTATAAACAGCAGGCTGTGGAAGACGGGTCAGAGAGAGGCCTTCGTTAGGCACACGGTGATGTCATCAAACGCCTCCGTTAGGCACACGGTGATGTCATCAAACGCCTCCGTTAGGCACACGGTGATGTCATCAAACGCCTCCGCTACACCTGACCAGCACATGGGGAGATGTACCACCCTCCCCCCTCACCCCGTACGACCCTCCCCTTCTTACACTGAGGAGCTCAAGCATCTGGTTAAAGAAAACGTTTCTATCCAAATCTATGTTTTAAATATGGAATAAAATGTCTGACAAAATGTTGTTTTCTGGTGGAACCGATGAGAAAAGGCGGCACATTTGATCACAAAGCTGGTTTCTAGAGCGGGGGGGGCTCTGATAAACGGTGTAGCGTTTAAACCAGAACATTTACCGTCCTGCTCCATTGCTAAACGTCACACCTAAACACAGCGACCCCCTTAATCATCACGTATTTCTCAGTGCACCACGGAGCCGTTTGCACCTCCGTCACCCGCTCCTAAAAACACAGACCCTTCGGCGCCAAGCCCCTGCTGAGGACTAAATGAACTCATCAAAACAAGCTGCTGGTTGCTCTGGAGTCTCCCGCTGGCATCCGCAAAGAACCCGGTCCAAACACAACAGTCTGCACTCGTGTGCGTGGTCTGGAGGACGGCAGGAGACCAATGTGTCATCCAGAAGGTTCCTTCTCTCCGCTGTCCGACAACAGAGAAGAGCATTTCTCCGGCTTTTAGTCTTTATTTGCTTTTGGGAATAACTTTACAAGTGTGTGTGCAGATCAGACAAAGTGACACTGAGAGTGGCTTGTGAAAGAACCATCTTATATATATTACATATAATGTATTCATTAATATCACATTCTACTATCAAAGCAAATGCTAGAATGACGGTGGTGAAATGCTCGACACTGAGCTTACGTTCTGTCACCGTCGCTTTTACGACGCGAACGAGTCGCTTGGGTTTAGTTCACGAGTCACAGAACATTCGAGGCCGACTCGCGTCATTCACCAGATGGAACCGGGTTGTTTATTTGATCACCAGCGCTGGTTGTTCTTCTGGACCGGTTGTTCCGGTAAGCGGCTCTGGGAGGAGGCCGAGCCGGCGACACAAGGCAGGAGGAGAAATAGGAGGGCCGCTGTTCAAATTACAGCCTCATCAATGATTCAGTGGTGAACGCACAACACAGACACACAAACAACAAGACACAGACTCTCACACAGAGATGCAGACTGTGAGCATGTGCAACAGAATGTGTGGAACAAAAACTCTAATGTGTGCAAACCGTAGGACATCAGAACCACACGTGGGTGCAATCACACATGCTTCTACAGCCGAGTCTCCTGATTGTACGAAGCTTACTGTGACCTTCCTCACAGCATGGCAACGCAGAGAGAGCGCGCGTGTGTGTGTGTGTGTGTGTGTGTGAGAGAGCAATGATTCATGCATTCAGAGCACCGAGGAAAATGACACTTTGCTGCGGTTCACTTGAATAATTCCGCAAACATGTTCGAAGCGCTTTATAATTTGAACAAGTGACCGAAGAGCTCAACAAACTCTTGCAAAGTGTTACTGGGTCAACATGGGTCAACACTCCTCTGGGCCCATAGAAGTCTACCAGAAACTTTATTGTAAACATGAGTTTATGGTCTCAGTCTCTAGTTTCAAGTCTTCTTCAATGCAGCATGATGTTCATTTAGTGACTGATGGTCCATGTAGAGTCAAACAGACCATGAAGCAGGAGATGCTTTAGGGCGGGGCCTAACGCTGATTGACAGGTCTCTACCAGTCATTACTTATCCTGGTTGCGTTTCACACAGCGGCGAACGTCTTGTTGCTGCTGTGTCGAGCACGAGGACTTTAATTATGTAATGGATTTTCAGCAACTGCTGCCCAGGCTTTTGGTCGTCCTGCATTCGCAGGAACAGCAGGGCCCCCCAGGGAAGCCTCAACAAGTCACACACTCAAACGTGCATGCGTGCGTGTTGATTGAAAAATTGAAAAAGGAAGGTTGGCGAGCGAGACGGAAAATGGCAGCCATGGCTGTTCTGAGGCGAGATGATAGCTGCGGGTCCGTGAGAGGTGTCACTGTGGGAAGAGAAGGAGCCGAGGTGCAGCCGCCTTCATGACCTACACACACACACACACACACACACACACACACACACACACACACACACACTTTCATTTCCATTCCATCTGTAACGTCAATAGGGCTCTTCCCTTCCTGCTTGTAAGAAGTATTCTGCTGATACGGACTGTACTGGAGCACCTGAGTTGATGTGTGAAGGCCTCGGTAACAAAGCTGTGAGAAACAGCTCGATTCTCACAGCAGTTTGAGAGCGTTGAACCGAGCACACGCCGCCTCACGCCACACTATGGAAAGACGCCGGTGGTTTAATGCCCCCCCCCATTACTCCCCCTCTTTCCTACCCCACCGTCCAGAAACAAGGCCATAAAAAAACGTGCCCACTGTCTGACCCACTTTCCACCACAGACGTAATCTCCCTCCGCAAACTGCAGCCTCCGCTCGTGGCGGGTTGTTGGTTTGAATCTCAAACGCACTCACTCAACAGGTGTTACGATGGTTACAGCTTGCATAGATTTCCATCAGGAACCAGGAAACATTTATTGCCATAATATGTCAGACATACGTGGGATTTGACTTGGCGGTTGGTGCCCGACGGCAGACGGTACGACAAAGAACAACAAACAACATAATTAGGTCAATGCGGATTAAATGTAGGTTAAGCTCACACTTAGTCCGGTCTGCAGAGCACGTAGACGTGTTTCCTCAAATCAAAACTTATCGCAATTCACAGCCAGGTCGTCAGGTCATTCCACCAAACTATATAACTGCATTTATAATGTCAAATATTTCAAAAAGCTTTGTTTATTGGGAGTTAAAAGGCACTTCTCTCATTCTACTGGACCGTGTACAACAACAAACACATTTCTGAATCAAATTAAAAATAATTGATAATATTGGAGGGTTTTTTTCTTTTCTGGGATGAGAGCATAAGAGATAAGATAAGAGCATCCGGACTGGGGGGCCTCTCTGTGTCCCCACAGACCGGGTTACTACATCAGAGCTGCTCTCCCGTCGGCTCTGGTTCCAACCCTGAAACCGAGACTCACACACACCAGAACACACACCCAATGCAAACGTGCAGACCTGAACGAGTGTGTGCAACACAGCAAATCAGGTCCAATCCCCCCCCCACCCCCCACCCTTGCATCACCAGACTTAAAGCACTGCTAGACTACAACATTGAGTTGTGTCTCCATGCACACTGATGTGTGCAGATGCAAAGCTTTTGTATGTAGCCCCCCTCCCCAGAGCACCCATTTCAACTCATCAGTCCTTAGATGACATGCAGAGAGAGACAGAGACAGGAGGACAGAGACAGAGACAGAGACAGAGAGACAGAGACAGACACAGAGAGTCATTAACAGCCATCGAGCTGTTAGTAATGGCGTGAGTTAGAGCATTTGCTTAATTCCTTATCAGGCAATGTTCCCTTTCTCCCCCCCCCCCCCCCTCCTCCTCCTCCTCCTCCCTGTGACATGTCAGCTGTGCAGACAGGGAGTAAACTAATACCTGCATCCACACGCACGCGCCATATCTTTAATCTTGAAACAGGTGCACGAGTACGTAGCAGGACACTCCCAGTAAGCCCCGCCCTGCGGTGGACTCACCTCGCTGGGTGAACTGGACACTGCTTTTAAATGAGGGGGGGGGGGGGTCGTTAGCAGAAGCGAGGGGGCCGTTCTCACGGAGCCGCTGGCTCGGGACAAAGCGTGTGACAATGGGGAGGGGAGAGAGAGAGACACCAACTAGCCCCGGCTAGCATGCCGACCCCCCCCCCCACCTACCCGTCGGCGGAGAAGGAGTCAGGTGTAGACGCGTTACTCACCGCGGCGTACCGATGAATGTGAGCGTCCCCGGTGCTGCTAGCTCCTCCGCCGGCTGCTGCTAGCGAGCGAGCTAACGCTTTAAAAACACACACACAAAGACACGATCGATTCCGGGGAGGTCGGCTCCCCTCCTGCCGCTTCACGGCGGCAAGTGAAACAAAACGGAAACGTAAAAAAACGATTTAAAAAAAAAAAAGAAAAGAAAAAACGTAAGCCGACGGGGACTCGTTCGTCGTCCCGGTTCCCGGAGCTGAGAGTAGTGAACGGTCACCGGGAGGAGACGCGCACGGTGTTTGTGTTGTGAGTGACAGCCCGTCCGCGGTGCGCCCTCCTTTGTTGTGAGCATCTGAACGTAAACACACAGGCGTCCTCTGCCCGCGAGCGTACGCTGTAGGTGGAGACGGACTGGCCGCAAAGGAGCCTGGGAAATGTAGTGTACGCTATCTCCGCTGGACGCACGGGTGAAGCTTCAGACAGATAAATGAACAGATAATGTGAAAAAGGACACAGATAATATAAATATTTATATACTTGATTGCAATGTACACTCGATTGCAAGAGAAAGTCCTGCATTCATCGTTTTGTCAACATGTATAAAATAATTAAAAGTACAATAATTAATGAAGTTAGCATTACTGTTTTAGGTAATATGATGATGAGGATTTTGGAGCAAATATGCTTACATACTTTACATGCAAACTCATATACTGTGTAAATATATACATATATTCTCTCTCTCTCTCTCTCTACATTTATACATATATGAGAGAGAGAATATTAAATAGTTCTAATAATAGTTCTTTGTGCTTGGAGAATTCAATGATCAGCTTAAAGCTCTTCTGCTTCATCGTCACCACGGTTGAACCCTGATGTGGATCAGTGGGATTCAGCCTCCGTGACTCTCTCGTTCCTTTTCACGCTCGCTTTCAAACCCCTGACATACCATGAGTGCTTTCAGCCTGGATGGACTTCCCCCCCCCCTCGTGGAGTTCGTTCCGCTTGTGTTGCTTCCACCCCCATGGGAGTATACGGTGCTGGTGCTGTATTTTATAGGAATTATCATTCAGTCTGTTCTAGAAGCCACATTTAGGTTTTTGAGGGTGAACTATTATGCGTTTCTTATTTCCTAAAAGGTACTAAGTGTTACTAAGTTACAAAACACATACAAAAGAGTGGTTATGGTCTACTGGATAAAACAAGTTTGACAAGTTTGAAATTAAAACTAAAGACTGCCTAACGTAGTCCTCTAAATGTGTTATTTTAGTACGATATGGATATGCATGAAAAACAAATTAAAATACTGCAGAAGCAAACCCTAAACATCGTATCATAAGTACAACATTTAGTAAAACTCTAAAGTACTATATTTCAGAGAAAGAAAGGAGCAACCAAGACCAAGCATTGCCCAACCACAGGAGACATAGGACTCCGCACACATGTTTGTTCACGTTGCCATGGTTACTACACCAACAGCTGGAGGCGGCGGACACACCTTCCCTTGATGGATGTTCTTCGAGTGCTCCTCCCTCCAGCAGCACATCAGGAAGTGATGAGGAATGTAGACACACACACACACACACACACACAATACAACACTATTCACTGCACGAATCCGTGCTCGAGCATGAGGTTCTTCTTCATGATTAAAATAGCAGAGAGTGTAAAATATCTGTGAGAAGGAAAGTAAGAATTTGAAACTTTTGTGTCAAATTCATTTGAAATAATTTATGCATAATGCGTTTGTTTTGTCCTCTGCAGAGAAAGGAAACTTTTGGTCAAAGCTTTAACTCAGCTGACTGTATTTCTGAGGTTTTTTTTTACAGTGTTGATTTTACAGGGAAACATTTAAAACATTTTCACCTTTTGGAGGTTTTTGCTGTCAAATGTCTTCTCATTGTATTCTCACTCTGCTATTCTAAATTCTAAATAGTTTGTCAAGAGCAAACAGTGGGAACTATAAGTTGTTATGAGTGTGTGGCCTGCAGAGCCCGACAGGATCAAACAATCAAATGAACACTCTCATCACAGGCGTAGAAATATAAATGTAATTAATAATAAAGTTCTTCTGCTGAACCCGAGAGGAAAAGTTTCCTCTGTCTGCAGAGAATATAAAGAGTTTTGTCTACAGTAGCATTCAGAAGACATTTTAATGCTTTATAAATGTTTCTTATCATAAAACACAGGGTTTTATGAGGTGCGGTTACAGACTCAGCATTCCATCACTTCAGCTGGTGATGAAGACACACACCATCACAACAGATTACTCATTCTAAGTACAGGTTTCACACTTGGAGTCTTTATTGGTCTTTCTCAGTAGAAAGCATTATGAATGCCACTCATGCTACTCCATAAACCTTCTTAGTTTCTTATATGTCTCATAAACCTACAAGAGGCATTATACAGATCATGGAAAGGGAAAACTAATGTGTTTGTTTATCAGACCTCTCACTGTCGCTACTTCACGGCTCACTTTGAACTTTAGTTTGAACTTTTGGAAAACGATCTAGTGCAGCTTATTGCTGGTTGTTTGCCAGGACTCAGGTCTGCTCCTGACCTCTGACCTCTGGGTTAGTGAGACCGGGGTGCGTGCGGGACGGGCCGTCCTCAAAGCGCGCCCCGTCCTCCCTCCTCGTTGTTGTGCGATAAGACCAAAACATGGCAACAGTCTTCCTGCGGTGTGACTGAGGCCTGTGTGATAGAAACGCGGGCCAAATGTGAAATAACACCACCCGCCCGCGTCCGAGGGGCCGGGCCGCGGCGCTGTTGTCGCGCTGCCATGGCGACGGTAACCATGGACAGGATACTGTTTACAGAATGTTTAGCATAGCACAGTGCAGGCGCAGAGAGGCGACCGGACCGGGGGAACGGGGCCTCCACCCTCCCCTCTGTGCTTGGGCTGTGAATGAATGCACTATGGTGCACCCCCCCCCCCCCCCCCCCACAGAAACACAGAGAATCACAGCGGTACCTGTGTGAGTGGACCTAGTGCCGGGCTTCTGCAGTAAGCTGTACCGGACACACACATGCAGGGTGCAGCTGATATTACCAGCGGGTGTCGGCTGCTTGTGGGAAAAGGAAGAAGAAAAATGTGCCAACTGGCAGGATGAGCTTTCCCTTCCCAGCTGTTGGTTGCATCAGCTGAGATAAACGGTGCTTTTGCTAAATTAGACCACCTTAAATGAAGTGTTTCTATAGAAAAATGCATAGTTAGCATGTTGAAAAAATACCAGACATCCTAAAAGTTTAATGTAATTCATAGCAGTAAAAGTTCACTTGTTTTGGGCCTGTGGATCATGGTCATCAGAACCTTCATGCCACGTATACGTCTCCCCTCTTCGTGGCCCTGGCAGCTGTTTCCTCCGTTTTAATCTTGAAATGTAAAATAGTAAAACTCAGATGACGTGTTGCAAAATGACTATGGGTGAACCAGATGTGGACAACTTTGTTAAATAAACTTAGAGAATCAGTGGAGCATCAGTGGCCGTTTCTTCCTGTGTGTTTGATTGGTCATCTCGATCTTTTGTACTTAAAAGGTTACAATGTATTAGGGTGTTTATGTATAAATATATATATATAGACACATACATACATATATGTGTATACCGCGTGTGGGGACAGGATCTGCACCGCGTCGCCCCAGAAGTCTTTGGGCTTCACAGCGTGTGATTTCTGTAACGAGGTGTTTCGTCACTCAGCGAGGCCTGTGATTGGTTGCACAATAAACGCTTCCCGCTGAATGTTCTGTACAGACTCATTACCCAAGAACATAAAAATATCCCACAATAACAAGGCACACCCTCTGCGCACACACACAAAGACACACGCAAAGTTCAAACAGTCAACTGGCGAATCTGGCAACGATTCTGTCCAAATAAGTAGAAAGAATCAGTGCATCGTACGCACAAGTCGCCACGCCGCAGGGGAGGAGCTCCCCAACGACACCCAGATGAAGAGACCACGCAGTTCTCGTGTCGTTTATTGAGGTTTTACAATTCCAATTAAACACCAACATCCTCAGTCAACTGTTCGTATTATATATTTATTCGAATGTTAGGCAACTCTCTTTTGTTATGTTTAAAAAGAAACTGTGGTTGTGGTTCAAATAACAAAGGAAGTTGCAAAAATGAAGTACAGGAGTTACGCAACCAATGAATCAATGTTAAAAGGCCTCTGCTTGCACATTTGCATGTCAGCCACGCCCACTTTGCAGCGAGCCACGCCCACTTCACCAGTTCTTTGCTGTCAGTTTGACTCTAAATGGACCATTATTCACTAAATGAACATCATGCTGCATTGAAGAAGACTTGAAACTAGAGACTGAGATCATAAACTCATGTTTACAATGTTTACTGAGGGAATAAATCAAGAGAGAAGTAGAGTCATTTCCTCATAGACGTCTATGGGAGCAGAGGAGTCGCCCCCTGCTGGTCACTACACAGAAGTAGAGTCATTTCCTCATAGACGTCTATGGGAGCAGAGGAGTCGCCCCCTGCTGGTCACTACACAGAAGTAGAGTCATTTCCTCATAGACGTCTATGGGAGCAGAGGAGTCGCCTCCTGCTGGTCACTACACAGAAGTAGAGTCATTTCCTCATAGACGTCTATGGGAGCAGAGGAGTCGCCCCCTGCTGGTCACTACACAGAAGTAGAGTCATTTCCTCATAGACGTCTACGGGAGCAGAGGAGTCGCCCCCTGCTGGTCACTACACAGAAGTAGAGTCATTTCCTCATAGACGTCTATGGGAGCAGAGGAGTCGCCCCCTGCTGGTCACTACACAGAAGTAGAGTCATTTCCTCATAGACGTCTATGGGACGCTTCTCTAAGGGGTCGTGGCTTTAATCTTATCAGATTTAATTGAAAGTGTCTTTCAATATAATTACAACTTCACAATCGGTTTTCACCCTTAAATACATGAATCACACAGAGAGGAAACCTCAGTCATCTGAGAACAGATAAGAACTCATGTAATTAGATTTATTTTGAAATACTGTGTCACTAGTATAATTGCAGTTCATATACATCTTTATAATCATTTACACAGTAATTTTTTACTGCATGGTGAGTTGGTTTTGCAGATTTTGAAGCATATTCGCAGAATCAAATAATCACCACATGACGATCTTACAGAAATAAAAATAAAAAGGTTACTCACAATATTACCAAATCTTGTGCATACGATGACTTTAGAAAAGGAATATTATTATGCAATGGGGAGTCGAGTTGTGCACCAATGAACTCGGATAAAACCCTCATAACATCCTCACATACTCATCCCCAACAAGAACATTTACAACGCCGGCGTGAGACCACGACGCCATCCAGCGCAAAGCCAGGGTCCGCTGGAACCCCCGTTTCTACGTGGGTATGAAAAATATAATAATATAAACACTTGGAACATGCTGGTGTCAGTGTTTGAAATGTTCCAGTGTGCTTGGCATGCGTCCAGATCAATGTAAACACACACTAATCTTTTTTTATGGCACAACGCGTGATGCTCAATCTGCTGCTTCTTCCGCCTTCGAACCACCAGGACAGCTGTTTCCCGTTTTAATGCTAAGCTAAGCTAAGCTAAGCTCAGGACCCTCCGTGGTTCTTTATTGTTGCATGTTACTGCTCCTTTCTGGGTGTTGCATCCTAAACAGAACTCCTCCTGTGTGCTTTATGTGAACATAGTTTTGAAAATCATATTCATCAGACGGCTTGAAGAGCTTCAAGCTGTGAGAAGAGCAGCTTCCAGCAAATCTTGGAGGGTCACAATAACAATTTTAAGTAAAGAAAGTAATACAGGACCAATTCTTTCCCGTCAATAACTCCAGCAGACAGCAAACACGAGAACATCGATGACGAGGAGAACGTCTCTGACCATTCGCAGAGGTCCACACTTTTAAACCCTTTACTGGTTCACAGGACACAAAGCAACAAACTGCAAACTGATACAAAATCAAATATTATTTCACATTTTCTTGGAAACACTGACATGTTTTGTGCTCAGACTCCTTTTCACATGTACACACAACTTCTCTATAATGCAAATGTACTGTAGAACGGAATTCTACACTCTATTTGCATGAAGAGAGGGGACAACACGTGAAAACACGTGACCCTGAGCTGGTGCATGTCTAAAGGAGGAAGGATCCAACAAGCTGCACATGGAGACAAAACGGGTTCCTCATTTAACACGACTTTCACCTTGTGCAGGTACGTATCCGGCCTCCTGTGCTTTCACGTGCAGCCGTTGCTCGGCAACGCGTGGGCGCCGTCACGTCCTCAGCTTCAGGATGACCGTGGCCAGCACCAGGAAGAAGGTGTTCCAGCCCAGGGTGACGGCGAAGCCGCGCCACACCATCATCTGGGACAGACCCCAACCTGTGGGAGGGAGGCGGGGCTTTACACTCACCTTTTTTTAGACGCGTTAGCAGCCTGCGCTGCGGGACATGTTAGCTTAGCTTAGCATGGAGACCGGAAGCATCAGTAAAGCAGACGTTGTTGAGACAATCATCAATCCCCAGGTTTCTGGTCCTTATGCTGAAGTGAACATGTTGCATTACATAAACATTACGTTACCTCTGTACATGATGCAACGAAGGGCTTCAGAGGCGTAGGTCTGAGGAAGAGCCATGCTGACGTAGCGGAGAGGATACGGGACACACTCCACCGGCCAGATGATACCTGGATGCACAGGACAGACAGGTGCTGCGGTTACAGCACAGCCTCCACATCTGGACCCAACAAGCCGACCCACAGCAGACCCCTGGTCACATGTGTGTATGTTTAGAACTGGAGAGAGCTGCTGGACGGTGTAACACACACACACACACACCGCTGAGGATGAGGTTGGGGTAGAAGATTCCCAGGGCGGCCTGGTTGGCGCTCTGCTCGTCGTCGATGGCGGCTGAGATGACGAGGCCGAAGGAGATGCCGGTGATGCCCTGCAGCACGATGAGGACCACGACCAGCGCCAAGGAGCCTTCGTTCGGCAGCTAGGGAGGGAAACGTTTGAGGTTTAAGGATTTAATGGAGGAATCCTTGTCTTTGTTTACACATCGTGAGTAAAATGCTGACTCGGTGAATTCCCGAAAATACACGACGACCGGGAGCGAGGGAGAGTCACAGCGGCAGATGTTCTCTGCTGTTCCTCCGCCGGCTGAGTTTGATTGTAAATCACAAAGAGAGGAACCTCTGAAGATTCAAAGTGCACGAACTGTGTGTGTGTGTGTGTGTGTCGGTTCGTCGAGACACCATCCGTCTCCCGTGACAACGGGCAAAATTAGACGCCGGTCCGCACGACCGCTCGTTGCCACAGCAACGGAGGGCTGTTGTCCTGGCGACCCCTGGAAGCGGCCCGCACAGGAAGAGACTCGTGACCCACACACACACACACACACACACACACACCCTCTCTGGCCCCAGTGCTTCGTCCTGTATTGATGTGAATATAACATCACTGAACGGATTCTCTCGTGTTTCCACAGATATTCTGAACACACAGGAACGTTTACAGCACCTCTGCAGCACATCTGTAATCATGATTGTTACCATTAACATCATTACGTCCTGCGGGATGAAAAGAGTCCTTCATCACATGTAACGTGTGTGACTTTGACGTCGTCTCTCAAGTGTTTTTGTGTTAAACAACAGACAGAAGAGTTGGTCTGTGTCTCTTAACGCTATAAATAAGCAGCAGATTTAGATGATTCCTCACAGGAGAGACATCGTCAGGAGTCCCTGTGGCATTCGTTTACAACGTGGAAGGATCAGAGGAACACACACAACCGAGAGCGTGACGTGTTGTGGTGGGAGTGAGTGCAGTGTGCGCCTGTGTGGAACCTTGAAGACGAGCAGGATGAAGAGCAGCAGCAGGACGATCTGGACGCTGATGACAAACAGCTGAGAGAAGAGGTGAGCCAGCATGGTCTCCAGGGAGCTCACGCCTGCAACACAGAGAACACAAGAGACGCTATTCCATGTAAGGCTGTGAAATCATGAGTGATGAGTTATGACCCAAACAAGCCGTGACTGCTCCGCCCCCTAGTGGCCTCATATAGAGTCACACTGATAAGCAAAGTTATTGAGTAAATCAATAATCTCCCCAAAACGATCCAAGCAGACGGAAACAAACTCTCACTTTGCCCATGTAGCACAGCGTGAACTTTGACCCCTCACCTGCGACCCAGCACCTGTCCAGAAGCCCCTCCTTCCTCTCCAGGACAAAGGAGAGAGCCGTCAGACCCACGGCCAGATAGAAGGTGATGCTGGAAGGGGAGGAAGAGGAGGAAGAGGAGGAAGTCAAGGGGCAGCATGTCTCGCTGAGAGGTTGCTGGTTCATTCATAAAAAGATGCACTGACCTGAGAACAGCTCCAGGAGTCACAAAGGTGGTGAAGTCCGTATTCAGGCTTCCGTAGATCGGCTCTTCAAACTGCAGGAAATATGGATTTTTATTCCACAGAATGTAGCAGAAACAGATCATTCTAAATGTTTTTAGTATGAATTATGTGTTGTTATTATTTCAGAATTCTGTATTTTCAATTTCTTTCACCTTTATTGGCTGAGCAACCAGGTACGATAAACTTCCCAATTTATTATCCACAAAAGTCTGTAAGAGATCAAACAAACAAACTTAACGTGTTGAAAATATTTAGATACAATAATGCTTAATAAAACAAAATAAATAGATTTACACGGTGAAAGTTTGGAGTTGTGTAACCATAGAAATCAGCACATTTAAAGTCAATGCACACTGTTGGTATCAGAAACATTATGCTGCTGTAGTGCGTTTTCTTTATGAATAAAACACAACACAACATATCTTTATTTATTTACCTGAAAGGCCTCGTGTAGCTTCTTCTGCAGCATTAAGGCAATTTGTCGATCTGAAAGTGTAAGTGTGTGTTTATTCCTCTGGGGATTATGTATATTTATGAACACTCAGCACATGTACAATCTCACAATATACATTTTCAATAAAGCCACTTCATTCCTAAACTTCTCTAAATGGCACCTTTAGGTTTATTCCAATGCAAATGTAATAAAAGTGACTCGTCAGTGCAGAAACAGCAGAAACTGAGTAATCTCACTGGTGAGGTCCAGCCAGACGTGCACCGATCCTCCGTCGACCACCTCCCTGGACACCTGGCGCTGCATCGCCCTGCAGGAAGCAGACACACCGTCAACACCCCGAAATGACCCGAAATGACCCGAGATGACCCGAGATGACCCGAAATGACCCGAGGTGACCCGAAATGACCCGAGGTGACCCGAACCCGGATCCAGCACCGAGAAGTCAAACAGAGACACGAGAGTTAAGGTGCTGCGCAGGAGGATCTTCTGCAGATCTTCTGCTTCTCACAGGTACATCACAAGGAGACATGGGATCTTAGAAACATGAACTTCGGCACAAAAACAGAAGATTAGCAGTTAAATATTTAGGTTTGCACATTTTGAAGCTTCTTCATTTTGGATTTCTTTGTGAAAAATGAAAAAAAAATAGTTTGAACCGTTGTATCTTTGATTCAGTAGTTTGTATAGAAACCTTCAAAGTATTCGCAGCAATGATCGTCATCATCATAATAATAATAATGATAATAATGTTGTCAACCTGTAAAGTTTTATAATCAACTGATCCTGTATTAATTAATCCCTCTTTAAAGTCTACAACATGTCACAGATGTATTAAGAAATATAGTTTCTTTGGCTCAAGCCTGAATTTGTTTTTAATGACTTTGATTCATGTTATTCGTAGAGATTCATTTTATATCTTAAGGTGATTCCCCCTTGTTTTAACAACAATGAATGAGTGTGTGATCAATTGCTGCTGAGCTGCCACCTGCCCAGGTGTGTTTGAGACAGGAAAAACAGGACACACACACACACACACACACACACACACACACACACACAGACACACACACACACACACAGCTGAACAACAACAACACCTCGTGCTCTCTACATTGACTCATCCTCACATGAAGAAATACTGCGGAGGTGTCATGTTTTGATTTATGGGTGAGAGAAAGAGGGGAGAGAGAGAGGCCAGGTGACATCAAGGTGAGGAGTTCTGTGTCCGTATGCGTCAAAGAGAAACCAAGCGAAAGGTCAAAGCACGAAGACAAACCACCACACACAAGTCCCGCCCCCTCTCACCTTTTCGTCAGGTAGCTGGTGAAGTTCTGGCCGAAGCCAATGACGCCCCAGTAATCTCCGTTATAGATCCCTTCGAAGGCCTCCTGGTGGGACACGGGCACCTGTGGATGTGAACGAAGAAGCGTTCATACGCT
The DNA here is from genome assembly GCF_949316345.1 of Pungitius pungitius. Taxonomy (NCBI): domain Eukaryota; kingdom Metazoa; phylum Chordata; class Actinopteri; order Perciformes; family Gasterosteidae; genus Pungitius; species Pungitius pungitius. The sequence goes on along the minus strand of NC_084912.1, from coordinate 1,075,142 downwards.
TCCCCTCGAACGCCAGTCACAGCCAACGCACACTTCCTGCCCGCACACCTCCTCCCCGCACACTTCCTGCCTGGACACTTCCTGCCCGCACACTTCCTGCCTGGACACTTCCTGCCCGCACACTTCCTGCCCGCACACTTCCTCCCCGCACACTTCCTGCCCGCACACTTCCTGCCCGCACACTTCCTGCCTGGACACTTCCTGCCCGCACACTTCCTGCCCGCACACTTCCTGCCTGGACACTTCCTGCCCGCACACTTCCTCCCCGCACACTTCCTGCCCGCACACTTCCTGCCCGCACACTTCCTGCCTGGACACTTCCTGCCCGCACACTTCCTCCCCGCACACTTCCTGCCCGCACACTTCCTCCCCGCACACGTCCTGCCCGCACACTTCCTCCCCGCACACTTCCTCCCCGCACACTTCCTCCCCGCACACGTCCTGCCCGCACACTTCCTGCCCGCACACTTCCTGCCCGCACCTGGTGCACGCTGCTGTTGTCCAGGAAGGAGAGCAGCGAGTGGCTGTAGGCCGAGGGCGAGGTGTCGTTGTTCACCACGGCGACCTGGACCCCCTCCGGGTCTCCGCCGATACACAGACAGATGAGAGACACCTGGATGACGGGCAGCAGGAACTGGAAACACAGCGAGCTGCCGAGGAGAAGCAGGATTAAAAGGTCAAAGTTCCTCTGCAGTGATGTTAGCACCTGGAAAATAAACAGAACGTTTGAGATGTTTGGTGTTTTTTGGACGCACCCGGGCATCCTCTTCATCCGCACCAGCGTTTTGATCATCAGGGCACCGATGTTCCTCCACTTGGGAAGAACGTGACGCACCCGCACCTTCCAGTCCGCTGAGCACACACACACACGCACACACACACACACATACACACACACTGTAAACACACACTTCACCCCTCCACAAACATCTGCTTTAGGGGGGGTTTGGTGAACTTGAAGTAAAGCCCGTACCTGAATACGAGGGCACTTCCTCTGCGGCCCCCCCCAGTCCGACCCCCAGGATCGGCCGGCTCTCGTCCCGGCCGGACTCAAAGGACTGGCTGCCCTCCAGCGCCCCCCCCGGCGGACAGAGCCCCCGCTCGGCGCCGCTCTGGTCGTGCGTCTCACACAGCTGCAGGAAGGCGTGCTCAAGGGTCTGAGGCAGAGGGCCGTGTGTGTGAGACGTGGACATGAAGCACCCTCCATCGTTTACATGACAACCCCCACCCCCCTCCTCTCCACGCCCCGCCCCCTCCCTTCCCCAGGACTCACCGTGGCGCTGTGCTGCTTCATGACGGCGTCTGGAGGTCCTTCAGCCAGCAGGCGTCCGTTCCTCATGAGACCCACCTGGAGGAACCACAGGAGGAGGTTTATTTATGGAACACTTGACTTCACTAATTTACTCCACTCAAGACCTGGGTTGACCTCTGACCCCGTCCATCTGGTTTCAGGCCGTATAAACTCTGACAGGTCATTTAAAACCACAATCTGCTTCATGTCCCAGCTGATCGATAATAACAGTGAATTCTATACTTTCTCAGGTATCGTAACCACTCCACAGTGAAAACTCACACATGGGATGCACTCAAGATCCAAAGAGGATTACTGGGAAACAATAACTGGCCTCATGGAATGAGTGAAGCGGTCTTGGTTGGGGGGCTCTACGGGTTTTGTGCCGTGCGATACACGCTAGAAGACCTTTTTCAATGAGACTCGATGTGCGTTGATGTGCGTTGTGTCTCCCTCTCTTTGTGTGTCCATGTGTGTGTGTGTGGACCTTCTCACCACGTTGGCTTGCCTGGCCTCCTCGATGTAGTGCGTTGTGATGATGACGGACACTTTCCCCGTCTTCACTATCTCCACCAGGTGCTGCCAGATCCTGGAGAAGAACAGGAAGGCGTTAGGTACCGATACGAGGTCACATGACTCCGCCTTCATCTACACAGGAACTCCACCACGGTCACGTGACTTTTTCCTCTTTACTTTTAGATCAGACGGCAGAAGTCTCACTAATACATAGTGGATAATTACGTGGCTTTATTTCGTGTGAATTCAAACAGCTTATTGATCGATTGATGGACGACAGACGATCAGCTGAGGCTGTTCTTACTTGGCCCTGAGGACGGGGTCCACCCCCACTGTGGGCTCGTCCAGGATCAGAAGCTCCGGGTTCTGCAGCAGAGCCGCTCCGAGGGACACCCGCCGCCTCTGACCGCCACTGGGGGGGGGGGGGGGGGGCAGAAAGGGTCAAAGGTCAAACGCAGTGATTCTCAGAGACGAAACCTGCAGGACGAGCAGGAAAACAACAGGACCCGGATGCTTCATTTCATAAAAACATTGTCTGCTTGGTGCGGCGCCGTGTTTCAGGTTAGAGAAGAACACGCGTGTTGTTGTTCATACCAGGAGCGTCTGTCATGCTCTGCATACAAAGAACAGTTTTAATAACAGGAGTCACAAGATCAGCTCTAAAAACAAAAACACCACCAACAGGTTCAGCTGAGTCACGGTTACAAATATATTATATAATATTACAGAAAATCCATTCATATCATTTACAGTTACAGAAAATCAAGCCCAGTCTCCTAATGTTCCTGTTTTAGTCTTTTTGCTCATGTTGGGTCACCGTTCTTTGCTCCTAATGTTGACATCGTGTGTCTGTTGCTCTGCTGATTTGTTCTGTTCTAACAAATATAAAGTAGGAGGATAAAAATGGACATAAAGCAACGTTTTCTCTCACATCTTTTAAACTCCTATTGCCTGAACGTGTCCATCTATGGCTTCAGAATGAGGCTTTTGGGGGTTTTCTACATTCCTCTGTGACGCGAGGACAAAAAGCGTGAGAAGCTGTCTCAGCGGAGGTTTCAAACGTTGACCTTTGACCCGATGGGAACCTCTGCAGAAAACGAGGCTGTGCAGATTCATTTTTATAGACTATAGACTCTGCCGATAGGGGGTCAGGTCGATGTTTGCTCAGACAGGCCGACAGAGACACACATCTAATGTTCTCACAAACACAACACGGTGATAAACAGGAAGCTGCCTCTGCAGGGGCCTGCGCTTGGTTCCTTAAAAGCTGCACGTCGTTCAGGGCGGATGCTTCAGTGCTGATTAACGTCCACGCCTTCCTCCTCCCGGTCCTCACCTGAGGCTTCGCACCAGGCGCTGCTTCTGGGGGAGATCCAGGAAGTCCACCAGGAAGTCGATGCGCGCCCGGGTCTCCTTCCACGTCAGGCCGTGGATGCGTCCGAAGAAGGTCAGCGTGTCGCTGATGGTGAACTCGTTGTACAGCGCCAGCTCCTGTTGGACGACAACAGGTGGCGCTCATGCGTTTGAAGCCCATTTCTTCTGCGGTGACGAATGAACGTGACACTTTGTTTGTTGCTGGCGTTTTAGTCAATAAGTCCAAGCAAGTCAATGAATTCCTCCGCTCGGTGACACCGGACGCCGCTCCAGCGCCACGTTCCCGCTGCTGCAAGCAAGGTGTCACATGACACCGGGGACGAAAGTGATGCCCAGGGTGTGTGTGTGTGTGTGTGTGTGTGTGTGAGAGATCGGGTATCCGGCAGTAAGGAGACACACTTTTCGAAGGAGGCGCGGAGCAACGCAGGCAGGCAGTTTAAAATCGATTCAACTCTGGTTAAACTTTAATTGCAAATAAGTGCAGTTTGGCAAAGAAAAGGATTTACTTTACGTTCAGGAAGTCTATAAATATAAATACAGATGTGCAGCACGTGTTGCTCACCTGCGGCATGTACCCGACCATCCTCCCCGGCACGCCGTGACCCGGGTACGAGGGCGGCTTCCCCAACACGCAGATGTGACCCCGCGAGATCTTCAGCGTTCCCACGATGCATTTCAGCAGCGTGGTCTTCCCACATCCGCTGGGCCCCAACAGGCCGTAACTGCAACGCATTCAGGTGAAAGTCAAGGAACAGTAGTGACAGTTTGTGTTTGGATTGATTGGCTGTCAGATCGTTATCTGACTCAGCTGCTCTAAATTGGATCTTTGAGCTTTGAGGCATTTTATGGAACAAGCAGCTAGACGATTGATCCAGAAAAGGATCCACAAAGAACATCATTAGTAGATGTTTGTTAAGCAGAGTGTGGATTCGCTCCACCTTACAAACGTGAAGTGAAAGAGCTCCACGTCCGGTCACAAAGAGCCAGAACCTGAAAGTTCCTCTTCTGTAGCTCTCACAAAGGAAGCAGAAGCTGTCGATACCACATGACTGTAGTGAAATGTGATTATCTATTAGAAATCAGATGTTAGACTCTAGTGTCTCTCATCAGGCCGTTCACTGCAGACCGTTTGATCTGAGAAAACAGAACCAGCTTTTATCATCGGGTCAATACAGGAGGCCCTCTGTGTCCACACCAGAACTATCTGTAGAACATCAAACCAGGTAAGGTTGGATCTCTCTTGTACAGTGTGACGAGTAGGTTAAATAATTGATTAATAATTCCTCTCTAAAGCTGATTCTTCTCTTCACTGACAGCAAATAAAACGGTTCCAGGAAAGCAGCAAGAACAGCTCGTCTCCGTTCTCAGGCTCCTTCATTCAGTTCACCAAACGAAGCTCATTAGCAGGCTGCAAGCAGAGGCCCGGTCCAGCTACAGGGGGGGAAGGGGGGGGGGTCGGCGCGCTGCACTCACATGTGTCCCTGCGGCACGGTCAGGTTCAAGCTGCTGAGGACCTTCAGTTTTCCGTAGGACCGGCACACGTCCCGGCACTGGATGGCCAGCGGAGACGCCTCCAGATCCACCTTCATGCTGCCCTGCGTCTGCTGGGAGAGGGACGACATGTGAGGAAATGTCCTCCTCAGAGCCCCCTGTGTCCCCTACCGGTTTGTGCTCGTTTAGCCACGCCCCCCCCCTGTTGATGCCCTACGCCACATCAGGGTGACAAAATATATATATATATATATATATATATATATTTTTTTTTTAACTTTCTGTCCACTTATTTTGAATGTTCAAGACCAGAACCTCCTTTCAGATGATCCAACCTTTTGACCTGGATTTGGCTGCATAATAAACTCTACATTAAACATGAAATCATAATAAACTCAGACCTTCTTCTCATAAGAAAACCAGATGAATGTGGCGTTTGGACGCACTGAAACATCGCTCCATTTGCATCCCGCAGCAAAGTATTTGGGTCGTAAAAACAATCCGTTGCTCGGTAATCTCTAATAACGACGTTCCTCCCCGGAGTCCTCCAACTAACAGCAGCTGCCGTTCTCCATTTGAGGAGATTACAGAGTTTTTAACTACACAAACGCACACAAAGACACATCTCCTCCGCGGCTGGGTAATTACAGCAGGCTGCAGGGTGTGATCATGTTTCACAACATGTCAGTAAGGTCACATACGTGTAGAATCAGTAGCAATCGAAGCCGACACTCACCCTCAGAGGAGATGGAGGCAAATCAGAAATAAATAAGAGGAAACGTGCAAAGGGATGAAGAGCTGATGAGAGAGGCCACAGACTGAAGAGAAGAGAACGAAACAAACATCTCCGCCCACAGACGACAAGTGGAGGAACAGGTTCAGTCTACTGGATGGCATGAGAAGAACGCCTGTCTGTTCAAAGAATACCCGCCTAATGCACACACACACACACACACACACACACACACACACACACACACACACACACACACACACACACACACACATGCACAACTACTTAATCTGCAAACAAAAACTATCCCATAAGGAATGATAACAGCAAGCTGTCACATTCCCTCAATTTTCCACATTCTAAATCATCTCATCTGAGGAATCCCACCGAGCTCTGCAGCTTCAAGTGTCTGATGATCTCATCCAGAAGGCTTCTACTGAAAGTTCTTCTGCAAGCACCCATCCTCTGTATATATGTGTATACACGGTGACCCCGTGAGAAACCCCTCCCAGCTGGTGGTGCCTTCTTCCTGTGGTTCTGCTGTTGATCAGGAAACGTTCCTACCTTTAACTTCCGAGTCGTTGCCAAGTTGCGTCGCCGTCAAAGCGCAAGAAAAACGGGCCCGACGGGGACGCGGTTCCGGTGCGCCGCCTCCGCCGGTGTCCTACCGGCGACCAGCTGCTGCGCTTTCATTTATGCGCGTCACACGGGAGGATGTGCGCGCCGCTGCATACCCCCCCTCCTTCCCCTCGGCCCCCGCCCCCCTCCAGCACACACTGCGCCCCGCCCCCTCCCGTTTCTGCATATTTCTTAAACCATGAAGCCCCCTCCGTCACATCTTCGGATAATTTTACAAAACGTCGAACCAAAAAACAGATCGCTGCGGTGCTGCGTGTCCGTGTGCATGTCCGTGTGCGTGTGCATGTGCGTGGGCATGTGCGTGTGCGTGTGCGCGCATAACGCAGACAGTCTTTCTCCATCTTGCTGCTGCGCCCTCGTTCTAATCCCCGCGGGTTTTTAGTTGCGGACCCAGACGCGTCTTACCCGCTCCTCCATCTCCGTGAAGACCGCAGCATCCCGACCGGCATCCTCCGCGGCCATGGCAGCAGGGAGGTGGGCGAGGAGGAGGGGGGGGGGGGGAAGGGGCAGCGTGACGGAGGGGGCGGGGGATGATTTAATTACAATTCACGATGATCCTCCACGTCCAGCAGCGTTCTATTTTTATTTTATGAAAAATAAATGATGATTCTTATAGTTTTGTATTATAGAATTTGGAATCTGATTTTATTATTGTTTCTCCCTTGGGGAGGGGGGGGGGTAGAGACTCGCCCTGCAGAACAGACTTTATTCCCAGAGGGATGTTTAGGATCTGAATTGATCACATTCAACTAGCTCAGGTTTACGGAGTAAAAACATGTTGTAACCGTGTAATTAACAGAACCTGAATAGAAAAACATTTTGGAATTGGTCGTCGTGAAGTGTAAAAAACACACATTTTTAAAGACCAAGAAATTATATATTATCCCACCTAGAGACTAAAGATGTTTGCGTGCTGCTGTGGAGTTCTGAACATCAAGGATTACTCGGACCTTGATGAGGGAGCCAGACAGGTAGCTGGTACTGTTCACTTAATACTGCAGAACATTCAATGACCTTTGGCCTAAAGCGTCTTCATGCAAACATTCCATAGCCTGCATAATAACATCACATCTTAACCATCGTGTTTGACTCAGGGACCATGTAATAATTATCTAACGTCACAGTCTAACACTAAACATTATTACATGTATTATCATACCACTAGGTCTCGCTTCTGCTTGAATCCATAAATAACAATACAGCTAAATAACAATGATACTGAATGTGAGGAGAAAGTTGATGCTTTGATGTCTGTAAAGAAAACTGCCTGAAACATCAAATGAGTCTAAAGGTGTAAAAAAGGAAATCATTTCCTAATTTGACGTTGTAATGCAATTGAATGTATCACGTCCTTAATATGAATGCATCAACGTAACGTCTTCAAACGTCCACAGGGGGGCAGAATGCAGCAGCAAATCACACTTCATACAGTGTACATATACTGTATATACTCCATATGTGTGGGGGGGGGGCAGTGCATGCACGGGCCGATAGATGACAGCAACGGGTATTTGCGCATCAGTTTGTGCATTTCATTCAAAGAAAAGCAATCAAACTGAGCAGAAGCTGGTCTATTTTTAGCTATTTTTTAGCTCGCAGGGTTTAATCATTCAAAAGTATTGAGTTGTGTCACAATTAACCTCAATTCAGGACACGCGAGGGCAGCATTCGATACAAAGAAAGAGTCCAGAGAGGCTCAGATGAGCCTCTTTAACTCTGTGATTAGAATAAAAGCCCACGTCAGCACAGCCATTCCCAGAGAGACGTCCTTCTGGCCGGCTGTGAGAGGCCCGATCAGGCGGGGGGGTTGGAGGGGGGGGGGGGGGGGGTGGAGGAGGGAGGGAGAGAGACACGGGAACATCCTCCTGAGTCAGCGCCACGACGCGCACACGGCACGCCGCCTCTCTGCGCCGATACCAGGCATCCTCTGCTCTTCTGCTCAAGATGGCGGTGCGGGCAGCGGAGAAGGACGCAATGGTGAGCGTGTTCTTGCGGGGTTCTAACGCGCGCATTTGTGTTCACGTCCCCCCCCCGCGGTGCGCGCGCGGGGCGGATTCGATGAATTAGCGCCGCGCGTCTTATAATCCGTGGGGCGCAGCGCCGCGCGTCGCTGCTTGGTTTCTTCTGTCGTGTTGAGGCGAATCCGAGATGTTGGAGGTGAAATGTGTCCGTCGTGCGCGCGTGCGCGTGTGTGTGGGCTATTGGGTCGGTGCGATACACACCGTTTATTTGGATGGGTTTGAGCGTTCACAAGGCAAACCACAGACACATTACAGGTCGTCATTGTTGGGGCTGCATGGATCAATAAACAGGCCCGCGGTGCTGCTGTGTTTCATGTCCCACCTTTTACCTGATGGGGGGGGGCGCTGCTTGTGTGTTTGTGTCACAGGTGTTGAAGAACGTGGAGGATGAACACCTGAACGACTCGCTGGGGAATCCCGGCCTCATCTCACCTGACAAGGGGGACAGATCTCGTCTTCTGGTAATTGAGAGCCGTCTCTGTTAAAGTCATATGTCCTTTTTAATGCATCGCTAATAAAAAAATAAAAAACATGTTCCTTTTGCGCAGACGGTCCCGTTCAGCGGGCGCATCCGGGGCGGCATGCGGCCCGGGAAGAAGATCATGGTGATGGGCATCGTCGAACTGGAGCCAGACAGGTAAGGTGACGCTAAACGCTCCTTATCTTAAGGACCCATTCATCTCTTTGTTCTTATGTCACACTGATAAGCCTCAACAGCAGTCGGATACTCCTTAAGTATCACAGACAGGGCGTTCCCCAAAAAACAGCAGGGAGGGAAAGAAGGGGGGTTGGAGTGCAGCAGACTTGTTTGGGTGTGTCCTCCAGCCTTCATGGAAACTTGTGTGGAACTTGGATGGACGGGCTCCATGACGTCATCATGTTGAGAAGCTGAGCTGGCACTCGTTTTCATGCCAAAGTTCACGTGGCTGACAGAGAGCTGCTCCAGAAACGGCTTCCCTTTATTCCCGTTGACCCCCCCCTATCCACTTCAAGATTTATCCATTGTTGCCCCCCCCCCCCCCCCCTCCCTCTGGAACTACCACCCCCCCCCCCCCCCGCAGAACCTCAGACATTCTCCATCTCTCTCCTCTTCAACAAACTGCACTTCAAAGTTGCCTAAATCAGCTTTTGACCTGTGACCCTCCTTTAAAGCGCTGTGCAATAACATGTGATATTAGTGTGATGATTATTATGGTCTGGTTAGCATGTGTACACACTCACACACAGAAGGCAGCGCTGCAGGGGGTAAACCCTAACCCATTAGCATGGATTATGCATAATTAACGCACAATGTGTCTGCAGCAGCAGAATTCTGCATGTGCCTTATCCTGGATTACTCACTCATATGCTCCGATCTGACCCCCCCCCCCCCCCCCCCCCCCTCTGCACCCCCTCTACACACACACACACAGCTTTGATGTGAGCCTGACCTGCGGCCGAGACTCGGAGAAGGACGGGGCTCCGCATGACGTGGCCCTGAAACTCACCGCCCGCTTCGCCGACCGTCAGTTCCTGCGCAGCGCCCGCATCTCCGGGAAGTGGACGGTGGAGGAGGCGTCCACGGACTACTTCCCCTTCATCCCCGATCAGCCTTTCAGGGTAACGTGCCCTTTGTTTTGTTTTTTGAAAAGATTGTGCGACACCTCTGTTCCTCATTGTTATGGATACAGTGCATGTTTCCAAAAGCCCCCGGAATCTTACTTCCTGCGGACCATTATTTCGTATAACTCCACAAATTAGTTAAAGCTGCATTCTGTGTAGTGACCAGCAGGGGGCGACTCCTCTGCTCCCATAGACGTCTATGAGGAAATGACTCTACTTCTGTGTAGTGACCAGCAGGGGGCGACTCCTCTGCTCCCATAGACGTCTATGAGGAAATGACTCTACTTCTGTGTAGTGACCAGCAGGGGGCGACTCCTCTGCTCCCATAGACGTCTATGAGGAAATGACTCTACTTCTGTGTAGTGACCAGCAGGGGGCGACTCCTCTGCTCCCATAGACGTCTATGAGGAAATGACTCTACTTCTGTGTAGTGACCAGCAGGGGGCGACTCCTCTGCTCCCATAGACGTCTATGAGGAAATGACTCTACTTCTGTGTAGTGACCAGCAGGGGGCGACTCCTCTGCTCCCATAGACGTCTATGAGGAAATGACTCTACTTCTGTGTAGTGACCAGCAGGGGGCGACTCCTCTGCTCCCATAGACGTCTATGAGGAAATGACTCTACTTCTCTCTTGATTTATTCCCTCAGTAAACATTGTAAACATGAGTTTATGGTCTCAGTCTCTAGTTTCAAGTCTTCTTCAATGCAGCATGATGTTCATTTAGTGAATGATGGTCCATGTAGAGTCAAACAGACCATAAAGCAGGGGATGCTTTAGGGCGGGGCTACACGCTGATTGACAGGTCTCAACCAGTGACGTATAGGTGTCTCTACGTCCTCAAACGAGCCAACTGGAAAATGGCCATTTTCCAAAAAGTATTGAATGGCTGAACTCTAAGCTTCATAACATCATCCCGCAAATGACGACGGGTCACCATGACGACGTTAACGTTTTTGGGGACTTGTCTTGTGATCATCTGTATAGTGATTCCAAATGTTGCTCCACATCTTTTAGCTTGCATCGCACGTTGTCCAGCAGTGAGGAACTTGAGAGGCGAAGTGGAACGTGATCACATGCATCTACTCGGCCTCTCATCCCTGTGCTGCATCAGGGTCATCTGCTGTGTGTCGTGCTTGATGAGTAATTCTCATGAGACCCGAGGACGTTTCCGCTCTGATAATTCTCAAAATGCTCATGAATGACGCATATGGTGTTTGCCCTAAAAATACCTTCCGACGCGGACTCACCGGCCTTTAACCCGGAGAGTCCCGCCTCCTCTCCAGAGTTGATCCCAGCGCCTTGTTGTGTAACGCCGGCCCCGACGAGGTGTCGTTGTGAGCGAGCAGCAGATTAAGGCGGTCACGCTGAGGACCTCTGTGGCATGTGACCAGACGTGTGGTCTCTGCAGGAAGTGAGCTCACAGGTTCATTCTCCTTCGGCCAGTGTCAAGGTTTCGCTTTCAGCTTATTGGGCAGAGTCCTGGTGGTTTGATTGAGTTGAAACACTTGACATTAAGCATGAAATCAGATTGTGATTGAGATTTAGCTCCTTCTCAGGTTCTACTGTTACTCTCCCCATGCTGATGAGCGCCGCTGCAGGTGGTTTGAATGCCTCGACCCGTCATGCTTCATATTTAATGTACAGACGCTCTCCTCTCTTAATTAATTCCTGTATTAATCAGCCTTTAGTGGTCTTTTCTCCTCTGGGGACTAATTTAAAAATGAGTCTTTTATTTTGTACTTGCAGATCGAGATCCACTGCGAGCACCAGAGGTTCCGTATCTTCGTGGACGGACACCAACTCTTTGACTTTTATCACAAAGTGAAATGTTTCTCCTCCATCGACGCAGTGCAGATACAAGGGGATCTACACATCACCAAGCTGGGTTAGCCCCGCCCCCCCTGCTGCGTGTCTGTGTGTGTGTGTGTGTGTGTGAGGCCAGGACTTGACCCCACACACACAAACACACACAGACACGCACACATGTGTGTGCGCCTGATACGTCATCATCCATAACCCATCATGCAACACTGCAGCAGAATAACAACAAGTTAAGAGTTAGTTATTCCCTCCTTCTTTTCTATTGAAGATGCTTTTTGGAGAACGAATGTGTTTTGTCCTTGTAGCCGAGGTTCTGGTCCAATCAGGGATCTCACAGCTTATTAACAGCACATTCATGTTCATGCTTGGGTGGAGCAGGTGTGGTGCTACGAAGGATGGAGGAATAACCGGTTACTCAGGAACAAATACCAGACTCTGAGCAGCTACCAAACGTATTACTTCCTTCTCTCTAGAAACTTGTATTGAATCAACTGGAAAATGCATGTTGATCAAGCTAAAAGAAAGTCAGTGTTCATAGTTTGTGAAAATCCTGCACGATTCTACATCATCAGACCTCAAAGCACCCAAAGTCGCAGGTTGTTCAGATTAGCTGCATTTATAATTGCAGTTTTCCTCTAAAACCCAGATATCCTGCTCAATACAATGCGGTATTACGTCTTTTCTCTGCTGATGCGTCTCACAGCTCCGCGGGCGGTCACCCTGCCCCCCTGCTGCTCATCCCAGTTGTCATGGCAACACGGCGCAGTCTCACCGACCCAAATCCTCCCAAAAATGAGGATTATAACATGACGCGATGTCGTAGCGTACTGCGCGTCGGTAGCATTAGTGATCTGTTCTCCTGTAAACAGGAAGTAGAATTCTGTGGCTTTTACTCTGAAGGACAAAGATGAGAGCGCAGAGAGCTCTGAATCAAACATTAAACCAATATGCAACTGATTTTCATCCAAAATAAGAAGCCGTTTAGGTGAGCGCGTGCAGGTGTTCAGGTCCTGGTGGTCTACTGAATGTAAAGTATTCACGTTTCTATAGTAGCATAGAAGATATAGTGATGCAAAGAATGATTACTTCCTGTCTGTTTTTGGTGTCATGGCCGGTGCTGTTTATAGTCCCTTTCACGGTGAAGTGTTTCCAGTGTTATGACGCTGTGGCGTCCTCGTTTCATGCCGCCAGCAGGTTTTCTCACAAGCAGAACTTTGAACAAATGCAGTTTGCTGCAAAGCAAAAGTCACCGTATTAGAGGCTTAATGTCTCTGTTTACATCTCTTAAAAGTATCTTCCTTCACACACCCAGTAGAACCAGGTTAGAGGGTCATAGAATAGGGTTCATAAAGGTGTATTATGAGTAATACGCTTTTATAGATGACTTATACACCACTGATGAGAGCAAAGCCTTCTGTGTTTATTTTATATTTGCCATGAATTCAGTGAATGCAGTTGAAAAATTCTTTTGACGTGTTTTAAAGCGGTCTCCCCTTTCATCATAAGTGATCGACGAGGTGCTGCATGAAGAAACTATAAAAGCTATAAAGACAAAACTAAAGTGGATTTCTCCAACCTGGCAACCGCAGCTCCTTTTAATGGCCTCTAATCATATGATCCATAAAACCCCAGCGAAACGTTTATTAACCACAGAAAAAAGTCATTATTTGCAACTTCCTGGAAGGGTTGTAGAGGTCAAAGGTCATATCAAACGTTTTAAGTCTTCCAGAGCTTCCATGCAGGTTCTCACACTTCACACTTCGATGTGATCCACCTCCCTGCTGCTGGGGACTTGGAGTAAGGCACGACGTCCGTGCGCTTACACACACACACACACACACACACACACACACACGTGCACTGAGGTGTCCGGGGCTCGGCCCCCCGGCTGCTCGTGTGAAGTGAGGCCGGTTTGTTGGCAGTGAGCCGGTGTGACGAGCTACTACAAGCCGAGAGGAAGTAAAAGAGCTCTTTCTGCTCACTGGTGACTGTTGGTGAAGTTCTATGTAATAATGTTAATATTCAGCGTATAACACAGTACGGTCATAAATGTGTTTCATGGATGTGTTGCAGATTAGTTTTTCTGATTAATATTATTTTATTATAGAATAAATGTTTTGGGTCATTTTTAATTGACTCCAGCTTCTTTCATGTAAATATTCTCTTCAGTCAGTGGTCTTTAGTAGCTGGATGTGGTACTGTCGCACTTTAAAGAAAGTAAAAACCACACGTTGGGTTCGTGTTGCAGTGAAATCCAACGATGCTGCTGAGCCACAAGATGATTCTCGCCTCGAAACTCTTCTTCTAATTGTCATTGAACCCTTTAAAAGTGCAACTGAATGTCATCCTGATTGTAATCTGATTAGAAACACTGTTCATGTGTGAACATATGAACCCCCCCCCCCCCCCGTAAAGACGAGGCCCGTCTGTGTGCTGACCTGCTGCAGCCAGCTGCTGGTAACTAAACGTTACCACGTTATCCCAGTAGAGCATGACCTTTGGATTTTCTTTTATTCCTCGTGTGTTTTCAGGGGCAGACTTTTACTTCTACCCGTTTGCCTTTTTTTAATAACCTTGTATTTATAAAGATTCCAGTTTTCAAAATAAACATCTTTAAACCCTCCCAACAAGTATCTAAGTATCTCACTGAGGTCCTAAAAAGTGCTAAAAACCCACATGACAGGTTGTGTGGGTGTGACATGATGTTGTCATCTCTGTGTAATAACCAGCAGGTGTGTGTGTGTGTGTGTGTGTGTGTGTGGTAACCTCACACCTTCTGTATTTGGTATGAAGGCATCTTTAAAAAGGCTTTTTTTCTCTTTACAGGTCAAATGTTACATTTTGAACAAAGATTCCTTTCTTTTGATGGTAAAAGGTTTTTGTACCTTGTCTTTGATCTTCTGTCACCGATCATCACACAGCTGAACACGTGTGTGTTCAGAGATCACGTGACGATGACGATGGTCACCGGACCGGCGTTCATTAAAGACCTCTCCAAATGTTATGTTTCTTTCCTTGTGCTTTTGTATAAATCAAAAAAATAAACGGCTTCTCTGCAAAACAATAAACTTTTGATTTGGGAATGTTCTCTTACTTCATCATCAGGTGTCTTTTTGTGTCTTATTTGAGGTTCACCACACTAGCAGGAATAAGTTAGAAATTACAAACTTCTAGATTTCAGTATGATTGTGTACTCATATAGTGAAACACCTTCAAAATTCCCAATTCAATTGTTGTTATTTTATTTTTGTGATTGACAGGGACACACTCATTTGTATATTAACTTGTAAGGTGAATTAAAACCTTTTTTCTGAGCGTAACTAAAATATTTATTTATTTTTGACAATGATGTATTTAGTCAGTAAATACAAAAGGTTTAGTTTGCACTACCACAGATATTTAAATATGCTGGGATTATGCACAGCTAAATATAAAACAGGAGGAGAGAAATCCTAACGTGCAGCAGATGCAGGATCAGTTATTCCTAGAGATCAGAGAGGAAGAGACAGACCTCCTGGCTACGCCAGCGGCAGCTAAGCACTTCATAGAAGAAGAAGAAGAAGAAGAAGAAGAAGAGGACAGAACATGTAGTGCCTCTTCATCAGACTGCTTCAGCTTATGTAATAAAAGAGAAGGAGGAGGAGGAGGATGGGGAGAAGGAGAAGAGGGTAAAGACGGACGAGGACGAAGAGAAGCAGAGGAAGGAGAGGGGGAGCTTGTGTGGCTGCTGCTGAGTATCTCAACCCTTCAGGTGTAAAATGGAACCTGATTGAATCTTCCAAAACAACCTGATGACTGTGATGATGGGACATAACTGATCTTGTTATGACAGGATTTTTTTAATAGATTTTTCAAACTAAATTCCTGTAAAAATCTTTAAACCAAATTTAATTTTTCCTGCACTTTGTTATTTGTCTTGTTGTCCATTGTCTCATTGTCTTACCGTCTATGTTATGCACCAACCGCCATGTCAAATTCCTTTCATGACAATCCAATTTTACTTAAGTTCAATTCCTGACTACTTCTTCTGGAAAATACAGTGTATTTGTGGAGACAAATTTCAGACACCAGCTCCTCTTTTCACTGATTCATCATCTTATAACATGAACCCTGCCAAGCAACGCTACACGCATAGTGTGTTTCAATCATTTATAAGATGGAAAATAAAGAGTTTCTTAATTTACTTGGTGTATTTGTGTTGTATAGTGACGTCGAAGCACGCGGGTGGAAATATAATAAATCTTCCTCCGTGCGTCATGACGTCAGACCGGAAGCACTGACTAAACGGTCGGTTACCTTCTGTTGGTGAATTCAGTGGCTTCTTTTCGAAGAACTTTCAATTCTCGAGGACTCAATTTCACCTTCTTGAAGTGCATTTTGTGCTCCAGCTTTACGGTACCGTTTAGCTCCACCATGACGGAGACGCAACTGCTCAGACTGCGAGTCAACCAGCGACTGGAAGCGGCCGTCGAGGAAATCTTCGGACTCGTAGAGAACACGATAATGGAGTATAAGGAGGAAGCTTTCCGCTCCAAGAAGGAAATCATCCGGCTGAAGCAGCAGATCGAGCAGCTGACCGTTTTAAAACCAGAGGTTCTTCTAAACAGAGGTGTGTGTGCGAGTAGGCGGCTAGTACGTAGCGTTAGCCTTTAGGCGGTAGCCAGGTAGCATTAGCCTTTAGCCGGCTGCCAGGTATCATTAGCCTTTAGCCGGCTGCCAGGTATCATTAGCCTTTAGTCGACTGCTAGGTAGCGTTAGCCTTTAGTCGACTGCTAGATAGCGTTAGCCTTTAGCTGACTGCTAGGTAGCGTTAGCCTTTAGCTGACTGCTAGGTAGCGTTAGCCTTTAGCTGACTGCTAGGTAGCGTTAGCCTTTAGCTGACTGCTAGGTAGCGTTGGCCTTTAGCTGACTGATAGTTAGTGTTGGCCTTTAGTCGGCTGCTAGTTATTGTTAGTCGTCGAGCGTTGATAAGCCGCCTTTATTGTTCCCAGGTTTGTGACAAAATGTTTAGCTTAGTCGTTAGAAGAAATATAATGAAAACCAATAAACGATTATTGGCTGTAACTTCCTGTTCTGACCAATGTGGAAAGGTCTTAAAACGTATGTTTTCTCCACAATAAAATGAAGCCGTCGTGTATCTTCATCCACATAAAATGTACCGTTATATTTAAAATAGGAAAACATTGACAAAAACCAACTCACAGTGGGATATTGTTACAGTTGTTACTTACACTGAAGATCATTATTCTATAAAAAGACTACTTTAATGTGACTGAAAGTTATTCATATTGTGCCTGTTTACAAACATTTGTTATTAAGTGGTAAACGGGCTATTCTCAGGAATCAGGAAAAGTTTATTGCCATCATATGTCAGACATACATGGAATTTGACTTGGCGGTTGGTGCATGTACAACAATGGACAACAGACAACGTAGTGCAGCAATAAGACAAATATAATAAAATATATGCTAGATTTCTGTTTTAACAAGAACAGCAAAAGTGGGAGCACAGATGTGTGGTAGATGTCACTGGATTATTTAACAGGTTATAACATGTCTTTTTTTTCTTTTATTAGAAACCAGTCCGGTTTCTGAAGAACCGCCTCCTCCATTGCAGCAACGTTGCATTAAGAGAGAAAAGATTGTCGTTGTGAAGGAAGCTGAGATCCAGAATTCCCCACAGATCAAAGAGGAGGAGGTGGAGCGGTGCATTAGTCCAGACATGGAGGACGACACTTCTGACGAGGATGAAGTCAGAAGTCCTAATTCAGACCCTAACTCTGAACTTTTTATGGCTCCCACGGCTGAAACAAGGAGCGTAACGGAAAGCGTAGACGAGGAATGGGACGAAAGAGATGGCTCATCTTCCTCTCGCCAGGGTCGAAGCGTTGAGGTCTTTGTTGGCCTGGAACAGCCTCCGAGAGGAGACAAGTCCTGCCGTTTTTGCGGGAAACACTTTAGGAAGGACTCTTTCCTTATCAGACATGTAGCCAAGAGTCACAAAGGGCACAAAGCCTTTAAATGCCTGGAGTGCGAAAAGGAGTTTGAACAAAGGTACCATATCATTCAACATATAAGAATTCACACCGGTGAGAAGCCCTTTCAATGTGACTACTGTGACAAGACATTCGCTCAGAACTCAAGTCGTATTGTTCACATGAGGGTGCATACCGGGGAGAAGCCATATTTTTGTAATAAATGTGGCAAAAGTTTTGCCATCAGCAGTCACTTGAGATTTTGCAAAGGTACACAAAAGAAAAGCAGCCTCGACTTTCGCTGCTTAACATGTGGCCGATATTTTCAAAGCGAGTCAAACCTGAAGGTGCACATGGAGATTCACGAGTCATGGAAACGACACATGAGTGAGAAACTACAAGGACAGGATGTAGAAGAGGAGAACCCTTAGAGCCGTGTGAGGAAACATGGCTATGGGTAACCAAATGTTTTTAAAATGTAAAATTCCATCTTCAGACAACAATAGCTCTCAAATATGTCAAATAAAATAGCGCCATATTCCTGTGTTTTGGATGTGCGTTTACATAGAAGCAGCAGCAGCTCACTTTGTTCTTGTAGACGCTGATGTATAGAAACATAGTGAGCATGACAACACAGACACAATGAAGTCTGCTTTTATTTTTTAGAAACCCTTCTATAGCAGCCATAAAGCTAGAATATATATCACCTGGTGTAGTGCGTTGAAATGATTCACCGTAAAACCACCTTTGGGTGGAATCGTTTACACGGTTTAGGTGGCTCTTCCCTCACTCAAAGGTGTCTTGCTACAGAGAACCTCACCATTCATCACCTGCCCACTGTTCAACAGTGAAATGTGAAAAGATGATTAGAGAAAAACAATGCAGGAACACATGAAATAAGGTTATGATCTCATCACACCTCGCTGGTGAAAAAACAATCACATGATCAGGACTCGTTAGTCCTGGATTTAAAAATCAACGTCCAAACTGCTTTGGAGAATTTCATTAACTGGATGGTAATAAACAGCACTAGTTGGCCTGATAACTCAAATAACACATGATTTGTAAAATCTAATGTTGACTTGCTTTTATAAAAACAAAAAAACATGTTAAGGAAAATGTCATGTAAAATACGTCATCTAATACTTTGTTTTAAAAAAATAAAAGGTTAAACAATCGCTGTTTTGTGTGGTTATGTGTCATCTGGCGGAAGAGGCCTATGGAAGTAAATCTGTGCCATCGGGGGTTGAAATAAAAAGTTGATTGAATTTCTAGCACTGAATATTTATGCATTGAAATTATGTACCTGAATGTTTTTCAACATTAAAACACCGCAAAAAAATTCAACCTAAAAAAAAAAAATGTTGAAATATTCGAAATGGAGGCTACAATATTCAACCGCAAAAAATTCAACCTTGGCACACCAATATGCGGAGGCTACAATATTCAACCCAAATAAATTCAACCTTGGCACACCAACATCCGGGACACTAAGGAGGAGCAATCGATTCTAGATTCAAGATCAGTAGCGTGCGTCAAGCTGAAGGAGCGAGCACCCAAAACACCTTCGGCTTCGGATTGTATCCATGTCCAATAATAACGGGACTTTAACTCTTCTTCATGCCATCAGTGTGGCAACGTATGAAGAAATACATAAAAGAACATATAATGTTCACCCTAAACCAAAACGTTTGCTTGCCACTGACGATATACAACTCTATTAAAATATACAAATCAACTGAAATCGATTAAGCTCGGTTGGCCGAGTGGGTAGCACAGCCGCTCTGTGGCACTACGTTATTTTGCGCGACACGGTTCGAATCCCGGTTGTGGCGGACTTTTAATAAATGTTCTTTTATGTATTTCTTCATACGTGGCAGTGACGTAGTGCTCACTTATACAATCGTAATCGCTGCAATGGATATGGGATGCATTTTTGAACATTTTCAGAACAATATGTTTGCAAATGTGTGACGACTCAAGTGACGGAGGCAGACAACACCTGCCTGCCGGGGGGAAACAAACACGCACCCGTAGCCAAACCAGTAGGTTCAAAAACCAGTAGGCACGTAACACCGGGGGAAAACAAACACGCACCCGTAGCCAAACCAGTAGTTCAAAAACCAGTAGGCACGTAACACCGTCACTGAAAAATGGGTTCTCGTTTCAGACTTTACGAGCAAATACAGGATCCCTTTGAGATAAATTCTAAAGCCTCGCATTAAGACGTACATCCCTTTACGTAAGACTCTGCGCTACTTGCAGGTCGCTGTGTTGTGCCAGATCCTCAATAAAGTTTACCCATGGTCATGAAGACTCATTTAACGTTACGTGGACTTTGAATGTCGCTTAATACCCAACTGAGATCGGCTTGTGCCGCTGTGAAAAAGGATCCTTCCACCGACGCTACTGCGGTTATTCCTGCATGTCCTGTCGGGTTTATGCGTCTGCACGCTCCGTTAAAGCCGCTGCCCCCCCCCCACTACGATACAGCGGCTCATCTGCCTCTTCAAGCGCGTTCCTGGTTTTCAAAACTCCGCCAATCACTCCTAACAGCTTGTCGAAGGATCTCAGCATCATTAAATGAATTCAAAACTAGAAGAAGAGGCGTATTGTGAGCGGCTGTACGCTCTCGTTTAACTTCCGCTTAGTTCATGTCCAACACAGTCTGTTAATGTACAAATGTCAGCTGTCTATTACGGAATCTTACAGACACAAACCACACTGATGACATGAAGAAGAGTTAAAGCCCCGTTATTATTGGACATGGATACAATCCGAAGCTGAAGGTGTTTTGGGTGCTCGCTCCTTCAGCTTGACGCACGCTCCTGATCTTGAATCTAGAATCGATTGCTCTACCTTAGTGTCCCGGATGTTGGTGTGCCAAGGTTGAATTTATTTGGGTTGAATATTGTAGCCTCCGCATATTGGTGTGCCAAGGTTGAATTTTTTGCGGTTGAATATTGTAGCCTCCATTTCGAATATTTCAACATTTTTTTTTTTTAGGTTGAATTTTTTTGCGGTGTTTTAATGTTGAAAAACATTCAGGTACATAATTTCAATGCATAAATATTCAGTGCTAGAAATTCAATCAACTTTTTATTTCAACCCCCGATGGCACAGATTTACTTCCATAGAGGCCCCCCGTGAACATCCCTTCCATAGATGTATTTATGTATAAAAGCTTGATGTCGCGTCCGAACATGGCGGCCATCTTGGTACAGGCAGCTCGCTCATAACATTGTGTTGCTTGTGATACATGTACTTTTTAAATAACCATAACGTGCTCAATTTTCAACCAATTTGTAAACTGTTTGGTTTGTTATGAAAGTCAGATGTAGTTAACACATTTATCATAATTTAAGTCATAATTACTGAACACTGAACATTAAGACCTGGAGATTCACACCTGGACGTGAAGGGGATGAACCAGGAAGAGACACTTTGAAGGAGAAGCCAATGACATCCACTGCACCCAAAAGACGGCCCCCGGGAGGTTTCAAAGGACCAAACCGGGAGAAGAACTGGTAGAATATACCGGCAGCCGCTTTGATAAGTTTTTAACCTGTGTGTCCCCTCCTCCACGTCTACCGGTACCGTCACCCGGTGTGCTCCGTCATGTCGGGGACGCAACTGCTCAGACTGCGGCTCAACGAGCGACTGGCTGCGGCCGTTGAGGAGATCTTGGGGCTCGTGGAAAAGAAGATGGAGGAGTATGAGGAAGAAGCTATACGCGCCAAGACAGAAATCACCCAGCTGAAGCAGCAGATCGAACATCTGACCGATTTAAAACCAGAAGTCACTTCATTCAGAGCAGGTTTGTGGCAGCACCAATATAACGTTTGCCGGTTTCTATATTTAAAATTTAGCCCGTTGTTATGCAACTTCAGCCTTTAGCCGGTTGCTATGTAACTTCAGCCTTTAGCCCGTTGCTATGCAACTTCAGCCTTTAGCCCGTTGCTATGTAACTTCAGCCTCTAACCCGTTGCTATGTAACTTCAGCCTTTAGCCCGTTGCTATGTAACTTCAGCCTCTAACCCGTTGCTATGTAACTTCAGCCTTTAGCCGGTTGTAATGTTAACCTTTAAATTGTTACTATGTAAGGTTAGTCTTTAATTTGTTCCTTTTTATGAGGGATGCTAAAAATCAATTTCAACTTCGGGTTTTTAGCAGCATTGAGGAGGATGCTTTTCTTTAAGGCAGTGTTCTGCGCTGTCTTTTCAGACGCCCAGTTGGTCTTTGAGGTTCTGCCATCGCAATATCCAGACCCACCTCCCAATGCCGTGGAAAATGTGACCTGTGACCTTCAGTGGATCAAAAAGGAGCCGCTGGATCAGTGGATCAAACCAGAAGTGGAGGCTGATGCTTCAAACGAGGCCGAGGTCAGACTAGAACCAGACATCAACGATGAGCCCATCCCATCGTCTCCAGCCGGAACCGTGAGCACGAACGAAAGAGACCGTTCATCTTTACCTCTTCAGCAGGTGGATCGATGCATCGTTCCAGACTCTCAGGAGGATTTAAAAGTCCGACTTCCTGCTCACACACACTTTCATTCGGTCCTATCTCTCAGTACCGTGACATTGGCCAAGGACAGCAAGTGGAACAGGAGCTCCGGTACCTCCTCTTGTGGTCACGCAACGGCCGATCACATGGAGCGGGAACACGCCCCAACGGGCGGCACAACCTTACGTTTCTGCGGAAAGGTCAGCAGCAACTCCGATCTGATCACACACACCAACAGCCACCGTGGCAGGAAGTCCTTCAAGTGCTCAGAGTGCAGCAGGTGCTTCACCAACCATGGCCACATCGTCACGCACATGAGAATCCACACGGGCGAGAAGCCGCTCAGGTGTTCCTTCTGCCCGAGGTCCTTTGCACAGGTCTCAAATCTCAACGTGCACCTGAGGACGCAGACGGGGGAGAAGCCGTACTTCTGCAGAGCGTGTGGCAAGATGGTGACCCACAGCAATCATCTCAAAGCCTGCGGCAAGAAGAAATATTTTAAACTATAATGTCTTAATACTGTAATGTTAAAATTTGTATAAATGTAAAAGTAACTAAAAACACTCGAGTTAAGTAATTGTACTTACTTTCTTTCCACCAACGCATACCTTGTTGGAGGCTTAAACAAAAGAGGTGCAGGATCCATTCTCTCCACCAGGAGGTGGTATTGCCAGTAAAAAAAAAGATCGTCTATTTTAAAGTGGTCCCTTTTCTGGTCAGTAAAACACGTAGTGTTTTCAGTACTCTGTCAAACAAGTCCGCCTAGATGTAATCCTGCAGTGGCTTCAAAATAAGAGCCACAAAGGTGATAAGATATGCTACGTTAATTTAATAATTAAGTCAATGACTATATCATACATTTTTAATAAGTCTAACAATGAATGAACGCCAAATGATATATTTAATGTCATTAACCTGTAGTGAAATTATTTATTTAATTTATAATACCGCTCTTTTCAAATCTAATCCGAAATTATAAGTAATCCGATTCACCAATGAGATTTTAGTTATTTTATTCTGAAATTCTACATAGGAATGTCCTGATATTTTCTGAGATGGTCTGCCATTGATACAAAACGGAATTGGAATATTTGTGAAACATTGAGGTTTCTCAGGATGTCGCCCAGAATTTAACTAACAGCATCCATGGGTGAATAAAAAAGGGGTCAACACTGCAAACGGACTCTGACTAAATGTAATGTAAGCTTGTAATTATTATTCAATATAGCCCAACGATTTAGGACCAAAATGCCCAAATCTACTGAGTTCGTAACTTTGTGTCCTTCTCAATAAATGTGGGTGTAGTGTACTACGGTCATTTTTAAATCGTGTCATAATTATTGTGTATAATTTCTCGTTAATTCATTGATCCTGGCTCTTGTTTTGAAGTCGGCTCTTACCGGCCTTCACCGCAGTCAGAAAGGTGACGCAGTGAGAGGTCTCTACGTTTTGTTTTTGTTTACATATCTCTGCTACCGGAGAACGGAGCCGGAGGATGGAGAGCCGGCGCTGCGGCACAAGAGAGTAACGAGACGTCCAAGGGTCGCGGTGCCGGTAAATGAAACAAACAGACGGCTCTTCGTGTGCTATAGCTAGCTGTTAGCTCCGTTTGAATAGCTGCTGACGGGTAAGCTAGCTCTGGCTACACCAGCTAGCCGCGGGTACCGTAAGCTAATCAGTAGCAGTCGTAACGAGATAACGGTTCCGGTGTTACGTTTCGCGCCCTACTTTAAACCCAACGTAACATGTAATAATCCTACCACCCGCTTAGTTTACTTTAGCTTCTGAATCACGAGCTTTTCCATGTAATTAGCTTAACGGGCACCTGACACCTGTCTTTCCACGAAGAAGGAAAATATGGCAGGTTTCATTCCCGCTTTAATGTATTATCCAAGCCCCGTCATTACGAGGTGTAATAATAGAGATTAAGATGCTGATGAAGCGTTTCTCCTCTTGTTTAATCCAGTGTTCATCCGAGCTGCAGATCATGTGTCCTGGATCAGTTTACTGAAAGCTGCCTGTGGCTTTTTATTCCTCTGCTGGATCAGCTGCTAATATGGATTAAATGACCAGACACGAGGAGACAAGGGAAATTACGCTGTAGATCTGTTCAGTGTTTGTAGCATCGTACTGAATTTCAGAACTAAGCCATCTACAAATGATCAAGTTGAATTTGAATTCTACCTGCATGCACCTCTTGGAAACTTGAGCCTTTTGTCAGACATGAAACTTGTACCTGAACCTGAAGTGTTTTGTTTGACGCTTTGAACACTTTGAAAGATCGGTGTGTAAAGTAAACCTTCCAAACCAGCCAACACTGAATGACATCAACACAAACTAACGCACAGTCCTCCCCCAGGTGCACGAGGCCCTCAGGTGCTGCTAGGAGAACCCATGGAGCCAGGTGTTGCGCCCTTTCACTCCTCCTCCCCACCGCCACTAAACGACGGCGGCGAGGAGGAGGCGGAGGAGGCGGGATCATCGGAGCAGGACGAGGAGTTTGGGGACTTT
This sequence comes from Pungitius pungitius, assembly GCF_949316345.1. NCBI lineage: Eukaryota > Metazoa > Chordata > Actinopteri > Perciformes > Gasterosteidae > Pungitius > Pungitius pungitius. Next base: position 1,050,660 of record NC_084912.1, on the reverse strand, counting down.
GGGGGGTTCTCCGTCGCGGCGTCCCGCTCTCATCCCGTCTATCCCGACCCGACTGATTCACCATCCAGCCTCAGGCGGCCGCGTGCCACCTCAAAGCCGGCCGCCCGTCAACCTAGCGGCGGCGTCAATCTCCCAGTGGAACAGTCCCAACCCAGATGCGCGGTGGATCGCAACGCAGCCTCCCGCGTGCGCCTCACAAACGGGTTCTTTGGGGGAGACCCCGGCTCTGGGGCCCACTCAGCGGTGGGGGCATGCTCTCCCAGAGAAGAAACCGGATTTGCTGATTTCACGGTGTTTGCAGAGCAGGCGGCGCATCCCTGGTGCTGCGGCTTCAGTCCCGCGGGGGGCAAAGAGCGCTGGGACGCCCGCGGGCGCCGCTCCACCAGCAGCCCTGCCGAACCGATCCGAGGTCCGGTTTGCACTAAGGTCGAGCACTGTGAGAAAAGAGCTGCAGCACTCGGGAGACCGCCTCAGGAAGCTCTGGACTTTCCACTCAAGGAGCTCCTCGGTGCGGGGGGGGGCGGGAGGGACGGCTTCAGTTCTTCACAAAGCGCAGAGATGGACGGAGGGAGAGGAACTGCTTCAGAGGACGCGGAGTCCCTCTCTGACGACCTGTCCTTTGAGTGTCCTTCGGCGGACCTGGAACCAAACGTCTCGTCTCTCGTTTCCCAAGAGGACCGGAGCGACTGGGACCAGACGGACGAGGACGGGGACGAGCTGGAAGACGACGGGCGCCGTGACTCCCCCGGCAGCGCGGCGCCTCTCCGGCAGTCTGAGGCCGTGAGAGGTTTTCATCACTGTGACACATCCGCAACTCAGGAAACCTGCGCTGCCTCCACCCGGCCTCCGTCTCCGGACTGCGGCCCGGAGCGCCGCGGGGACGCAGGGTGTCTCGGTGCGGCAGGAAACCTTCCGCCGAGCGACAGTTTCGCCGATTTCTGCTCGGCGCCCACGCGGGAGGACGAGGAGAGGCCGTGGGCCGCGTTCAATGACCACAGGGCTCTGGAGGAGAACCCTGGGACGCGGTCCAGAGAGCCAGTCGGCATCCTGCAGGACAGGGAGGGGGTCTACGGGAGCAACCGCTGTCAGGTGGGGGGCTTTTTGTTTTGTTTTTGCTCTTTGTGAGGATACTTAGTTCTTATTGGCCGCAATAAATTGTGTTTTTTAAGGGCTCGTCCTGGATTATGGGTCCATTTCCTGTCGTTATGTAGTATGTATATATTTTCTCTAAATGCTTCACAGGCAATGAAACAAAAGCTTAAAGACAATCCAAAGGTCATCGGTGATGTTTGATTTGTGCCTAGGCGTCACTGTCCTGCCGCGTCCACCAGCTTCTCCTGGACAGCTTTCCAGAGGTAAACGTCCCAGCTGTGGTGGGCGAGGAGGAAGTGCTCGCCCTCTGTGCCCTGCTTCACGCCCAACTCCTCCCGGAGGAGGAGGAGGAGGAGGAGGAAGAGAAGATACCTGAATTCTGCCCCACATCCCAGTGGTGAGGATGATGAAGGTGGATCTGTAAACAGCAGTTTCCCCTCCTCTTCCCCGTCATCATCGTGTGTGAATGTCTTAGGACTCGGCGGCGGGTGTGGCGTCCTCATCAGGACCTCCACGATGCAGTCGGCCTCCGCTTTCAGTGGGGGGGCTCCCACACCCACAGGACGCTGCTCCGGTGCCTCGGGGTGCAGACGAGGAACATCGTGAGTTTGACAAAACATCGAACGGCAGCATCTTCTGCTGCTTTGGGTGAACCTTTCATTTGGTCTCTTTTTCAAGGTTTTCATCGGCACGAAAAAGCAGCCGGTAGCTGAGCCTGCTTTATCCTCCAGTCTGGTGAGTCCGCTGCAGGGATCAGGGGGGGGGGGGTCACTCTGGGGCTCTCTGCGACACATTAATGTCAGTGGAAAAATAACCTTTGTTTTGTTTTTATTATTGCAATGGGAAACACTAGGATTCATGTGGTTAATTCTATAAAAACCATCACTGACCATGCCCCCCCCCCCTCCCCCCTCAGGGACTGCTGGAGCCCACCAAAGACTGTCCAGGCCCTGCAGGGGGCTCCTCCCCGGCGCCTCAGGAGACCTCGACAGATCCAACGCAGGTAGAAGCATCGTTGCACTCGTTGCTCTTATATTAAAGAACAAGATGCTGGCGCCACAAAAGATTTTTATAAATGTTTATTTAGAGGCTAAATGCAGAACAATAAGCACAACTGTATGAAAGTTTGATTTTATAGAGCGGAAAAGAGAAGATAAATATTTGATCAATAACTTTGAACCTCTTCTAAACATCGTGATTTGTTACCATCACCGGCTCTGATTCACCTTTATTTATATTTATATTTATATTTGACCTGTAAACTACGTACAACCTGGTTGTTTTAAGGGCAATTACAGAAACATGATTAACACAATTAATCTCTGCTTCATAAAACACTTTGTATGCATCAGTGGATGTTAAATTCTTAAATGCAAGATATAAATGTGTGTAATGTTGAGATGTAACGGTTGTGTATTTCCTGGTTGAAATGAGGTCTTTTTTCCTGGTTAAAGACGTCTTTTTCCTGAATGAAAGTGACGGTTTGCAGATGTCGCCTCTTCTCTCCGCGTAGGAGGAACTTCCTTCCAGCCAGCTGGGCTGCAGCATCAGTACGTCCCCCCGCCGAGCCCCCCACTTCTGGGGCTGGAAGTAGACCTCTGAGAGCTCCCTCTGGCCTCCTCCTCCTCCTCCTCTTCTTCCTCACTTCCCGCTTCCTCTTCCCTTTGCTTTCCTCGCCGTGTTTCCCCTGCTCTCCTCTGGTGCCCGTCTTCACACAGACTTTATCTCAGTATTCATCAGCCGCTCCGTGGTGCGCTCACTCGGCCACGTGGTCCTTCTGGAGGCAGTTTTTAACGTATTAGTTCAGTGATACTTGCATGTTCAAGTTTTATCCAAAGAAGCTTTTTAATTGAATCCACAGGTGACTTTACGACACGTAAAAACCATCCATTGATTCAACTGTCGCTGTTTATTTGTTCTTTTCAGCTTGTAAAAGATTCCATATCCAACAAAAACAAAATCATCGTTCTTTGCTCAGGAAATATTTAATTTATTGATAATCAGATTAAGTTCAGTGTTATCTCATTTCTAATGAATTGTAAAACTGCAAAAAAATGACTGTTACAATTATTTGTCGGTTATTGAAAAAAGAGCCTACCTCACAAAGGAGATTATGAATCACACAAAATGAATAAATATCAGCATGAACTAGTTGTGTTGCTGCGGATAACGAGCCAAGTTCATTCTAAACATTCATTTAGATATTAACTATTAGAGGGTTCATTTTGCTGTTGTAGTCTCATATTTATTTATTTTTTCATATGGTTGTTTCATAAAATCTGTCAGTTTTATTCTCATCATGTTTAATATGTGGGAGATTATTGTCATGAAAGAAATAATTATGACAGCTGTCACTTTATGTAATTATTTATTTATTTATTTGTTTTGATCTCCTTTGCACTTTCTGACCAATAAGACGACGGCGTGTTTTTATGTTTTAAATCAAACCAGGAGTCACTCAGAATTTCATCTAAAGTGTTTCTACAACTTCACACAGACTTCATGATGAGTTGTGCCTTTATGACAGCAGTTGTTTTCTAAAAACACACCTTTTATAGTTTGTTTTTCTTCTGATTTACGGCTCAAATCCGTATTTAAGCTCCGCAGTGAGCAACTAGTAGGAAATCTTTGTGAATACTGAAATAAATCAGTCGACCCTCTGCTTGGTTTCTCTTCCTTCTGCTTCTTTTTTCTTCGTGTTTTGATCCCTGAAACTGGATTTACAAACGTATGATTAAATCCAAATTAAGTTAAGTTTCATACCACAGTTTAATAAACAGTTTAATAAACTGTGGTATGAAACTTTAAAAAGCTTTTTTGTACAAATAGATTCCAGCAGTGGCTGTGAATTTATTGAAATCAAAACCTTATTTCCGTTGAAGACAAGTTTAATTAATTTATTAAGATAATAAATACAGTTTTAATATGCTGAATCTCCTTTTTTTGATTTGCAGATTTAGTTTGTGGATTTGTTCTTTTTTTTGGAGGATGACATCATTAACAAAGGGGCGGTCACAAATCTTAATTAACTATTAATAACAGCTTGTCCCGCCCCTAACTGAAACATCGGCTGTCAATCAAGTCCTGAGAGGAGACGATTTCCAGCAAAACTTGCCTGTTGATTTTCTCTGTTTGGGCCCATTGGTTCACCTCAGTGTTGTTATTTCCATGAGCAGATTCCTTCAGCAGCCTCTGATCATTCAAAGGTTTCACACCTTTATGGCTCACACCTTTATGGCCCCCCCCCCCTCTGTCTCCCCTTGTCAGACCGCTCTGCTCTCAACATGGACTATTTTGGTCCTGAGGAGAAGAGCACAACCTCCAACAGTCCTCCTCCAGGTCAGGTTTGATTCTTCTGTTGCTACGTGTTGCTCGCCCCGTGGGGGTGTGGCTTGTTGCACGTCTGACATCCAATCACTGGCTGCAAAGGAGTCGACCGCCAGCTGGAACCCGGGGGCCTGGTGCAGGACACTTCAGACCCTTTGGACTGCCTGAGGTCCACCACAGAGCCAACCAGCACGTCAGTCAGGTCAGTTTGTACTTTGGATCTTCTTCCAGGGCTCATGCATAACTTGTGTGTGTGTGTTCCGGTGGTCAGGAGGCCTCAGCAGGACGAGCAGGAGCTCGGTCAGGAGGCCCTCACCCTCATCGCCGCGCTGCCGAGCCTGTCCTTCATGCAGGCCAGGGGGCGTCGTCCTGCCCAAACTAGCAGGCCAGGCTCAATCCAGGGGAAATGAAATGACAAAGGTCTAATCGACTGTCAGAGAAACGTTGTCACTCGGGGTCATCGCCTTAAACAGCTGATCGGAGACCAGACAAACTTGACGCAAAGTGCAAACAGGCGAGGTCTCGGACTGGATGGAGTTGCCAGGGAAACATTAGCGAGACGGAAGAGGACGATCCACCTCTGTTGCCTTGGAGGACTTCTTGCAATTTAAACCCGACTGGATTTCCTGTCGGCACCTCTCTCTGCAGTGGAGGCAGGTGTTTACCTGCACAGTCGTGACAGACTTGAGGTCAGATGAACCCATATTTGTCAGTTAATGCAGGAATATAATGCTGCAGAAATAATAAACAGTGAGTTGATCTTGCTGCTTTGGGGGAAACGCTCCACCTTCCAGCTGGATTCAGTCCTACATTAAAAAAAAGTAAGCTCTGTGTGACAAGATAAGAGACCCTTCTGTGTGTCAGCTCATGCATTAATTCTACTGATCAATCTGCAAAGAAAGGTTTTAATATTGTTCAACACCAAGTATCTTAAAGCTCGAGAATAAAGCAGTTTAAGTGGCTTCAGGAGGCCTCTATTATTAGACAATCACTGTTGTTTATGTCAGTCCCTTATTGCCATTTTGATGCACATTTAGACCTCTTTATTCAGATTAGCATTTAAATGCCTTACTAATGATGCTGCAGATTATTATTCCCACCATCGTATTTGGCTTTATTCATGGTTCAGTCAGAATTAGGTTAATTTCCAAGTTGGTTTTCACATACAAGAAATTCACATTACAAACATATGTGTAAATCATCAGTTGCACGAGAATAATAATCATCTTGATTATTGTGCCTGCTTTTAAGAGCTAACTGCTTAGGAAATAAGAGATACTTTTAGACTTTGCACTGTTTTTAGTTTTTTATGTTGCATGTGTGGATTTAATTATATTATATTACATTGCATTGGCGGGACTCTGAGTGCGTTTGTTGTGAATGAAGACGAACCGCTGGTCTTTGGAGGAAGTGACGTCAAAACATCTCAATCACTCACCGGATGTGTGCAACACCCACACCCTTCCCTCCCTCCTGTTGTCAGCCGGGTCGGTGGCCGAACTAAGTTCAGGGAGGTTCAGCGGCTACTGGGCTTTTACACAATGGACAGCCAGGGAAGGAAAGTGGTGGTCTGTGACAACGGGACCGGGGTGAGTGTCTGCGGGAACCGAACCCCGGCAGCTCGCTGTTTAAACGGCGCCGTTGATGTTGAACGACGCGCCGAAACAGGAAGTGAGGCTGTCAGCGGCCAAGCTAGCTCGCTAGTGGGTGGGTAGCCCGGCAGCTAGCCCGTTAGCCAGCTCGCCTTCATTCATCCACACCCGAGGAGAGAATGGCACCTGTGGGGAAGCTGGAAGCGGAACAAACGACCCCGACTGCCGCCCTCAAAGCGACGTAAACACCGGAAGCGCACGAGGGACGACAAGTGGTCGTTTGTTTGAGCAGGACAGCTAGCTAGCCGGCCAAAGTGCTGCTGTTAGCATCAACCAGCTGGTTTTCTGCTCATGTCTGGCAGCTGCGCGCCTCCGTTTCAGTCTTTAGGATAAAATAAGAGTCCGGGTTTGCGGCATATTTAGTTTAACGTTAATTACCAGCATTGCAGGTAGTTGTTGTGAGCTGCGTTTGCTAACCCTTCTCAGGTTAATTGGGAAGCATTATGTTCAAGCTGCTCTGGTTTATTGACAACATCATTCTGCCCCATCCGAAGATCTTGGAGTATGTTTGCGTTTTACTCTCTAAACCCCTCTGCAGTCTAAGAGGATGTTGGCTCAGCGTGGCCTGACTTTCTATAAAGAAACTGCTCTGTCAGCGTTAATCTTAGACGAAAATGAATCAACAGGAAGTGAGAAGAGTCAAAGCCACACGTGTCAACAGCACCTGATGAGTAACGTAACACAGTCCGGTGGGAAATCTGTCGAACTTTGCTTTGCACAAAGTTTGTTTTGCAGTGTTTCCCCTTCCTTTGTAACAGCCCCCCCCCCCCCCCCCCCCGAAACCTCCACTCATGAGTTCCACACTGATGAATATGTGCAGCATATTATTGCCACACCTCACATAACTGTTTATAACCCTCCAACCCAATTGATAAAGATGCATCAAAGCACTATTTGATGTGTTATTTTTTTTTGAGGTCAAAGTTATAAATACCATAATGATGCATAAACATTTGAAAGGGCTTTATGAAATTAAGAAGTTAAGTTTCATCTTCTATTTTTATTGTTAAAATCTTGAATAAGGTAGAATACATGCCAGGTTTCTCTAGCATTGCGTCGTGGTCTGAACTCACAGCTGAGTTTATGCATTTCTTCACTTCCTCTCTGGTTTTCTCTTTTAGTTTGTCAAGTGCGGCTATGGAGGCTCCAACTTCCCAGAGCACATCTTCCCTGCGCTGGTGGGGAGGCCCATCATTCGCTCCACAGCCAAAGTGGGGAACATTGAGATCAAGGTAGGAACCGGGCAAAGTGGGTCTGAAGAACCACTGATGAGAGCAAACTGTAATCTGTGGAGAAGCACCATGTGAAATGCAACTCAACAGAGCAACGTCAGGTTGAATGTCTGATTGCTGTCTGAAGAGGTCCAGTTAGTCCCGTTGAGTTGTGCAATCTGCTGCAAAACATAAGTTTACGGTTTACGACCCGTAAAGCTCGATGCTGACCATCACTTCAGCATAAAGCCCATCGCTCCTGCTCTTTCCAATTCTTTTGTTTAATCATCTTATCTACCTTCCTCCTGTAGTCCATGTGCCCCCCGACAAGGTAGAACGTTGATGAAGAAGAAGAAGTGTGTCGGCCTTCTGTTACGATTCTGATCTCAACCAACAATGTCTTTTTTTTCATTTTTCTTTTCACCTTTTAATAGAACTTTTCTACCCACACGAGTCTGATCTTCTTCCTCCCAGCTAGTTTCCGTTTGTTTAGTGTTCAGTGACGATGCCCCCACCCTCCACCTCATGTCTGTGATGAATCATTGTCCAGCTGTTATCAATGGAGAGCTAAAAGAGATTTTGGACCTATTCCATTTTCAAAGGCTCTGATCTTCCGTGGCGTTTTAACAGCTAATCCCCTCCCCGCCTTGCTAAAATAAAATAAAATTCTGGTGTATTCGAATATATACATGACACAACTTATTTAAGGGTAGATGATGCAGAGGAAGTGTCCACGCTCGAGGCAGACAGCAGAAAGCTGTAGACGGAAGCACATCTGTTTTCCTTTTCTTTCCTTGTTTTTTTTATGAAGACCACATGGAGGCCTGAGACTGGTCCTCCGTAGATGCCACATCACACAGGATGAACCTGTGAAATGGCGACCAGCAGCAGAGTGGAACGTAGCAGCTTGACTGTGAGCTGCTTGTTCTCACTGCAGCGCTGCCCTCCATGCGTGTAGTTGTAAAACAAGTGTCTCACCGCAGCCACAGGGATGCACAATGAAGGGCCTGTTGAGCATGCTGGGTAACTGAGTTCCAACTGTTTTACAAAGGAGACAGTTCCTCTGATTTAATGAGACCAGCAGACCACATGAAAACAACAACAACAAAGCTCTCTGCCCTCCCCGCTGACCTCCTGACCTCGCCCTGCAGGACCTGATGGTGGGCGACGAGGCCAGCGAGCTGCGCTCCATGCTGGAGGTCAACTACCCGATGGAGAATGGCATCGTCAGGAACTGGGACGACATGAAGCACCTGTGGGACTACACCTTCGGCCCGGAGAAGCTCAACATCGACTCCCGCAACTGCAAGATCCTCCTGACTGAGCCGCCCATGAACCCCACCAAGAACCGCGAGAAGATCATCGAGGTGTGTGTGTGTGTGTGTGTGCGTGTGTGTGTGTGTGTGTGTGTGTGCGTTTCAACGTGCTTGTTTGTCTCAGTGATTTAACGTGTGTTTTCACAGCTCAGAGAAACGGTTAATCTTTACGGCCAAAATCACATTTATTCCCTTTGTGATCTTTTTCTTCCCGTCTCCTGCAGGTGATGTTTGAGACCTACCAGTTCTCAGGGGTCTACATTGCTATTCAAGCTGTGCTGACTCTGTACGCCCAAGGTGAGACGTCACAGCACTCACATCACAACAAACGTCTCGGCCTCAGAGGACGTCTCCCAAAGCGCCTCCAACACTGAACCTGCTTCCTGCTTCCTTGCTGAAATGTTGTTGTGTTACGCCTTCATCAAATAGTTTGTGCAAACATTTGTTTCTGAGGCTGATACCAGATCCGAAAAGTCAGGTGACCATGACTCTATCACACCTGGTCTTTGGGATCCAGCCGATACCCTGTGTGTGTGTGTGTGTGTGTGTGTGTGTGTGTGTGTGTGTGTGTGTGTGTCAGGCCTCCTGACCGGCGTGGTGGTGGACTCGGGGGACGGTGTGACACACATCTGTCCGGTCTACGAGGGCTTCAGTTTGCCGCATCTGACGAGGCGCCTGGACATCGCAGGCAGGGACATCACCCGCTACCTGATCAAGGTACTTTTATTCTATTCACCTCATTCTACTACAAAATAGTTCAAATAAAACCAATTTGTGTAATTTGAGTCTTTAACGGGTCAGAAGTGCTTCTTTAGTTCTAAAGCAAAGTGACATCATGTTCTTGGTAACTGGTACCTCTAGTTCCTCCTGTTTAAAAACCTTGCCCCCCTCCCTCCCCCCCCCCCCCTCTCAGCTGCTGCTGCTGAGGGGCTACGCCTTCAACCACTCGGCGGACTTTGAGACGGTGCGCATGATGAAGGAGAAGCTGTGCTACGTGGGCTACAACATCGAGCAGGAGCAGAAGCTGGCGCTGGAGACCACCGTGCTGGTGGAGTCGTACACGGTGTGTCTGCATGTGACGAGCCACTTCAGTTCATCCCTAATGTTTGTTTATATATATATATATAGTTGGATTTAATTCATTACAAGTCTTTGCAAGTCACATGAGGACCACCAGGAGACAAGGAGGCTCTCAAATGTCCTCGTGTGTCCTCCAGCCTTCTCAATGGCGTTTATACGCCCCAAAACAAGAATAACTCCTCGAGATCAAGAATAAACTTAATCAAGAGTCAGAATATGAGGATGAGGACAAACATTTACTTTTTAACATGATTTTATAGTGAATCCTTCCCAAAGGACCAGCTGTTCCACCAATTATCCCCAAAAGCAACAAAGGGACCAAACCTGCGCCCCCTGTTTTCTCTGGGGCTCCAACACTCGCCTTGCTTTTCTTTCCAAACCCCCCCCCCCCCCCCCCCCCCCACACACACACACACACACACACACACACACTTATTTTCCCCTCACTCGTACTGAAGGAGCCACAGAATATAAACTCTGGTCCCATGAGTCTGCGTTACGGCGCGCCTCGCCGAGCACGTGTTGTGTCTCAGAGCTCAGCCACCGTGTGTGTGTTTGTGTTAGTGTGGGCGCACACACACACACACACACACACACACACCTGTAAGTTGAGCGGGTGCTGAAACAAGGAGGCCAATGTAACCGCGGCTGAACTGCACGTTGCATCATTTCCTGTGCAGCCGCTCTGAATGACCCTTTTAATAGTCCACTCGGCCTCTGCGCTGACGGGGCGGGGCTAAACCACCTGTCAGTCAAACTGCGCGTCCAGCTTTAAAGAAAAGGCTTTATTGACGAGTTATGGCTCCTCTGAATGGACACGTATGAGTCACTGAGTCCCGCCTCCTTCTTGTCTCCTCGCTCCCACGCGTCTCCAGCTGCCAGATGGCCGCTTGATCAAAGTGGGAGGCGAGCGGTTCGAGGCCCCCGAGGCTCTGTTCCAGCCCCACCTCATCAACGTGGAGGGCGTCGGAGTGGCCGAGCTCCTCTTCAACACCATCCAGGCGGCCGACATAGACACCAGGTGAGGACATTAGGACTGAAGCTACATGGAGGTCTTATTTAAATCATTCTCGTCTGGAAAGGGATTCATTCTGATTAAAAAGTGTGGAATATCCCCTAAAAAGGTACAAACTGAATCCTACTTGTTGTTGTAGGTCGCTGTGGAGGAGAGTCAGCTACATGATAAATGGAAATGTAGTCATTTGCATTTTTTATTGTAATTTACCCCCCCAGGCCCGATTTCTACAAGCACATCGTCCTGTCGGGGGGGTCCACCATGTACCCGGGCCTGCCGTCCCGGCTGGAGAGGGAGCTGAAGCAGTTGTACCTGGAGCGCGTGCTGAAGGGAGACGTGGACAAGCTCTCGGTGAGACGTCCTCCAACAACTGGTTTCACAGTGTGGCTGCTGGCTGGGAGGAGCCTGACGGAGGAGCCCGACGGAGGAGCCTGACGGAGCTAACACCTCCCAGATGGGGAGGTTTAAGAGAAACCTGTTTTTGCATTAAGCGTCTGGTTGTTTGACCGAAGCTTCAGGCGTTGTCTCCTCAGACGGCCACCAGGGGGCGGCGCAGGTCAACAGACCTGATTTCACTTAAACAGCAGCCTTTAATAACTGCGTGTGTGTGTGTGTGTGTGTGTGTGTTTTAACTTAAATATGTAAATTTTAAAAATGCATCAAAATTATTTTAAGTTTTGGGCCGTTGTGGCTAAACGTGTTAAAAAGCACTTTTTGTGGCAAAAAATGGTCCAAACTGACGAGAAACCCTAAAGACATTTCTTTTTGTCCCACCACCCCATCACCCCCCCCCCCCCCACTGTAGAAGTTCAAGATCCGGATCGAGGACCCCCCCAGGCGGAAGCACATGGTGTTCCTGGGCGGAGCCGTGCTGGCCGACATCATGAAGGACAAGGACAACTTCTGGCTGACCCGCGAGGAGTACCAGGAGAAAGGAGTCCGCGTGCTGGAGAAACTGGGAGTCACCGTCAGATAAAGCAGCCGCACACACACACACACACACACACAGAGTATATATCTATTCATCCCTCTTCTCTCGGCTGGGGATCGAGCCGTTTCCTCCTCCTCTCTCTCCTGGTTTTGGATCTTCACTGAAACGCCCAAAAAGGGTTCAAGTTGTCCTGCTGGTGCGTCTTTTTTCTGTATTTTTTTAAATATCTTGTGCAGAAGGTTAAAACTTTCTTTACCTTCAAAATATTTTGTTTGTCTTGAGTTTTTTTTTTTAAATTCTTTTTAGACCTTTTTCAAAAAGTCCCCAGAGGGGACGAAGCAAAGTTTCTGTAATATCCAAATCGGAGCCCTCTACCAATCAGAGCCCTCCATCCAGCGGCCATGGCCCGCCTCCAGCTGAGTGACAACTGATCACCTTTGTTCTTTTTTTAATAACTGATGTTTTTTTCTTTGAATTGTCTCTTCTGGGAGAGGACTAACTTTTTTTAGTTTGAGTATTAATGTGTATATTTTTATTTTTCCCTTTTAAATATCCGGTGCCAAGAGCAGTTAACGTTAACTGGGTCTGTTTTAACGTCTTTTCTTTTTGTCTCTTCTATTTTCCCATGTTGTTCATAACTGCCTAACGCTGATTTAATAAAGAAAGTGATTTATAAAGTTTGTGTTGACGCTTGTTCTTAAAGTTATAAAATTAAAATCTGGAACCACCAAACAGTTTCCTCTCCACGGGGGCTGCTTCCTTTTCTTCGGTTTATTCTGGATAAAGATTTTATTTTTTCAAAGGACTTGCTGTCATTCCATCTGTAGTTGAGTTTTTAGTTTCTTTTGTGGCAGAAAGCCTCACGCGTCTCTCTGCAGAGTTTTACTTCAAATAGAATCTGCACCGATGGGACCACGTGGCCGAGGGTTAAAACGCTGTGAAGCGATGAGTGAGCCGGAATCACTGGGTCATAAATAGTTGTGAAACACGTCGCGTTCGTCCGGAGGAACAAAGTCCAGAAAAAAGGAAACCGAGACACAAAAAACATCCTGAAACGAGCGCCAACAAAGATCTTCTTTCTTCTGCTGCAGAATATCAGGGACTCCTGCTGGCTGATTCAACCTGTTCATGAGACCATGTGGACATAATTCATCCTTATACATAAATGCAACACATTCTACTGGTTGATGTTCAACACTTTTGTCCGTTTAGTAAAACAAAGGTTTTTACTTTGGAAACATTTACATTGAACTGAAGCGTGAAATACAATTATTGAAGAGTATGTTGAAGCATTCGGTCGCTGTGAAATGGATTTTAATCTGAGCCGTCAACACTTTTCAGTCAGTTTTCACTTCTTTTTTTTAAATTCTGTCTCAGCATGTTTGTCTTTTGTTGGACAAAGAAAAACAAAGGTTTTCCAAAAACATGAAATATTGAATCACACTTTGCTTTCGCTCCATGTGGAATCATAAAGAAATGACTCAACATGAAGCACCAAATTCTTTGGTTAAGGAACCTGGAAGCATCGACCTTGGAATAAAGAAAGGCCGCCATCAGAGGATGAGGATGAGGATGAGGAGAGGGTGAAGGTGACGGAGGAGGAAATGTGGTCGAGGACTGGCGCCACCAGAGGAAGAGTCTCTCTCTTTCCGGGCCTGAAATAAAGATCTCAGCCTGGACTCTTCCGGCATCGTCTGCTTTTTTAATCCCTGGACGCCTCCCTCTCGACCCTGAAGTGTGACCTCTGAGGCCCAAACACAGACTCATCAGCGCCTCAACAAAGGGCCTTTGCTCAAACACTTTGGCCTCAGCGTGACCTTTGATTGATCTTTACTCCACCAAGTTGTTCTCTACTTACGTCAAACACAAAGCATTCTTTTCCTACGACAACATCCTCCTCCCTGCAGCACGCCGCAGAACATCTGGACCCGACGGAGAAGAAGACGACGATCAACGCTCGCTGGGGGGGGGGGGGGGGCTCAGAGGAAAGGAGAGGGGGAGGAACACAGAGGAGCCCCCGCTGCTCCTCCGTGGGAAGCGAGCGGCTCCGAGCCCCCGGAGAGGCCACGAGGACCCCGCTATGTCCTAAGTGTTTGCACATGTGGACTTGGATGCTGAGCTGAGCCGCCCCCCCCCCCTCCCCTCCTTCCCCCCATGTGATTATTGCCCAAATGCTTTTCCACAGACATCCTGAGTGGAGCAGCTCGGCGTCCTCGATGGATTTCACATGTTCCTGCACAGACGGCTCGTTTCATTCCACGATACAAACTGTTTTAAAATTTAAAAAACAGTAACTTCAGGCTTTATATTATAATATTTAACGAGTTAAAAAACTTGTGGAGTGATTCTTTTGTATGGATTCAAAATATTTTACTTGTTTCAAATATACTTTCACTAAAACATTTTTTAAATTTGCTTTTCAAAAAGTAAAAAAGTTTTTGGTGCTAATTAGCAACCGCTAGCATGTTGAATATTAGCCTGTTAGCATTGTTGTTTTTTCTGACACAAATGAACTCTTTTAAAGTAGGTAAAGTATGCAGTGGAAGATATGATGGTGTAATGAAGCAGCAATTTCACTGTTTTCTCTCGTTTTATTGGGAGCCGAAGGGAGGACGCACACTTCACCTCATCCTCACACACCTGGTCGTCCCTTCGGTGCCTACAAAGTACTTCCTGCAGGAGCTACATCCATCATACACGTTAGAAACATTTAAAACAAAAATACAAATAAAAATGTACAACATACACTTGATATATATATTTATATATATATATAATATAATTTTTGCTCTTTTTTTACAGAGGTAAAAATTCTAAGCGTAAAAAAATGGGTCTAATTCAGTACAGGGATTTGTCTTCTTAATTTTTTCAATTTAAAAAAGGAGATAAACAGGATGCGTTCAGGCACTTGTTAATGGCTCTGACATGAGAGAACACACACACACACACACACACCCACACACACACACACATACACACACATACATACAGTTACCCGTCCCCGATGCATGGCCTCATCTAAAGATCTGATTACACTGGATAGATGTTGGTATATTCAGCTGATCTCAGTAGCTCTGCATAGAGGAGCAGGAGAGGGGAACGGGATTTGGGATAAACACACACACACACACACACACACACACACACACAGGTACAGAGGACAGGATGTGTGCGACTGACACAACCAGCGAAGGAAAAGGACATCCTCAGGCATTCTGCATTTCCACTAGTTAGAGACATTTCCTTGGCATAACAATCAGCGGTGGAGACACGTCTCCGGGACCCGAGTGCTTCTCAGATAAAGATTCTATTAATGCTTCAAAGCTCAACCCCGTACACAAAGGTTAAGGGTGGAATTGGTCAACTCCTGAAGACACGCAGGTGGGATGGCGTTTTGTACACACGTACATATCTGTGTGCGCGCATCTATTCATACAAATATCTGTGTATATAGATTTATATAATGTGTGTAAATATAAACGTATATAAACACACACATACGTATACACACACAGACACAACTACATACACACAACTTATAAATATTAGATCAACATTAGAGACAAAGCTGTTGAAACCACAGCAAGAGATGGTTAGCTCAGCTTAGCATAATGCTAATCTAGCTATAATTGTATATTATAGCTAGCAAGACCTGAATTCTCATGGGGTGAGAGCTCTAGCTGTTAACTCTAGGTATTAGCTTCATATATTAGCGTCAGGCATTAGCTTTAGGGTAGTATCTTTATATATTAGCTTTAGCTATTAGCATCAGCTTCAGCTATTAGCAGTGTGAAAAACGTTTGTTTTCAAAATGCATTAAAATGTTTGCTTTTCTTCCCATTGGCAAATGAGCCGGGTTTAAGCAGCATAATGTCATTGGAGATACATTTAGCTCTCAATGAACACTTGGTTGGGCCTCATCACCTAAAATTCCCATCGCAACAATTTCAAACATCTGGTACATAACAGATGTAACCTGTTAATTGTTTAAGAAGCACCAGCATGAGAATTTTGTCACAGTTGAACAGAGCGCGGATAGATTTCTGGTGTTTATGCTAAGCTAGCTAAGCTAAGCTAAGATAAGCTGCTCTCATGTGTCAGATTGTTCGTCTTTTATATATGAGACAACTTTTGAAACTGATTTATTGGTAAAAGAAGAGGTTTTTATAAAACATTTGAACTACTAAAGATCTCTCTGATGACTTTTTCGGAGACGTTTTATATAATTTAATGCGTATGTTCTGGACTCTACGGAGGGTCGCTGATTGTACATCGCACACAAACTGGACTTCACGCACTTTACGGGTTCCTCTTCATCACGACAAGAGTTGAAAACCTCCAAAGTCTATAAGAGCGCTCTGGCTTCTCGCCATCTTCAGAAGACGAAGATGAGGGCCGGACTCCACGTTTTAAGGCACCGGCTCTCTTTTGGATTTCAGTCCTCAAGGTTCATGCGAAGTGACCTTTAAAAGACTTTGGGTGATGGTCAAGTAGAATAAGCCCTCAAAGAGGCCGGACAGGTCGAGGCACTGATGAGAGAACAGGTGGAGCGGGGGGGGGGGGGGGGGGGGGGAGTGTCGTGGCAGCCTCACAGCCCAGCACCCTCTCCTCCGGCTGGTGGATCAATTCAGTGAGAAAATAAATAATAAAAACAGGATTCTTTGGGATTTTAGATTAGGATGAGTACCACGGTTGTATGAGCTTTACCATCAGCTGCAACACACACAATGAAAGGCCTCGGTGCACACTTTCAGCACGTACATGTACCACACACGCACACTCACACACACACACACACACACACAAGTTTAGTGTCTGATTCTCTTGTAGCTGGAGTTGAGCCTGATATTGGAATAGAATATAAAACAAAATGGCCAAGCTTACATCAAAAGGAGAACAAAAAACAGAGAAAAAAGAAACAATTCAAGTTCTTTGACGCCGATATCAGTGTACAAAGTATAAAGTACCTGCATATGTGATACATGACATATAGGTCAGCTATAGGATGAAAAAAGGCCCCCTGAAAACGAGAGCTGTCCTCGTGGAGAGAAGTGTCTGCCGTGAGGGGAGCTTATCTTCTCAGGCCGGTCACTAAATGCACCAACTGTTTATTCATTTTGGCTTATTTCAGTGTCTGGAATAAGCCCCCCCCCACCATCCCCCATCCTTCCCTGTGCTTGCGTTGGGTTGTTCGGTGTCTGTTTCCCGCTCAGCTCAGCGCTTTGTGGCGGCCGCCGCAGCAGCCGCACCGCAGCCCCGCCCGGTGGCAGGCGTGCAGCGGCGGGTAGAGGCAGAGGCAGGGCGCCACCAGAGACAAGCCGAGCAGAGCCAGCCAGCGCGAGCCCAGCCGCCCGCCGCCGCCCTCGCCTCCGTCGCAGGAGCAGGGGTCCGAGTAGTCCCCCTCCGGGTCGGACATGCAGTGGTAGAGCATGGTGTCCGCCAGCCACATGCAGCTGACCCGCCGGACGCACGCCCGCACGGGGTCCGGCGCGTCATGGCACCGCCCCCTCCGGTTGGCGGCCACGTAAAAGGCCTCGCCGCAGTGCTCGCACTGGGCGCGCTCCGGCTCATCCTCCGCCTTCCGCCCCTTACCGCCGTTTGCGGAGTGGGAGGAGCTCGGCAGGAAGGAGCGGGGCTGGGCGGACACGACGCACGAGCCGCCGTGGCCCCTGTTGTCCAAGGGTTCGAGGGCGGGGTCGGAGTACGAGGGCGAGAGGGCCGGCGCCAGCGGGTAGGTGTAGTCGTGCTTGCCCGCCTCCGTCTTGGCGAAGTGGAGGTAGGGGTCGGAGTCCGTCTGGATGAACTTGTCGCGCACGGTGGCGTGCCGGTAGTCCTCGTAGCCCTTGGGCAGGGAGCGGTGCGACGGGTGTCCATAGTGGCGCTCGGTGGTCCGCTCCCAGCTGCGCTCCCGGGGGTTGATGCGGACGATCTCATCGTCTTCATGAAAGGTGACTTGGCGAGGACGCCAAGACAGCGGCTGAAGAGAGAGACGAGAAATGATGTTTATGAACGTCTCGATCTTTCAGACACACCACGACAACCCGGACGTCCTTCCCCCACCTGGTCCACGCTGTAGGCCTCTGGGAGCCAGTAGGGGTTGTGGAGGTCGTGGCGATGTCCCAGCAGGCACTTGTGTCTCTGCGGCGGGGGCGAGGGCTCTGGCGGCTCCAGTTTCTGGGAGGAGTTGGACGAGCTGTCCGTGGTGTTCTGAGGACACAAACAAACACAGGATGCCGGCTGAAACGCTGCCCTGCGATTGGACGAGCCGGACAAACAGTTTGTGCCAGAGGACGCCGTGATTGGACAAACAAAAACAGGAAGACTTCGGGCGCAGCTCGGATTGGGAAAACAGGAAGTCACCTGATCCACATTTGGATCTTTGTGGGCGAGTTAAAATATAAAAAAAGGGTAGATGAAGGTAGATGGAGGTAGATGGAGGTAGATGAAGGTAGATGGAGGTAGATGAAGGTAGATGGAGGTAGATGGAGGTAGATGGAGGTAGATGGAGGTAGATGGAGGTAGATGAAGGTAGATGGAGGCATCCTTCCCTTCTATGTGTGTATGAACAGCCGTCCCCGTAACGTAAACTATGGCAATGTCAGACGGTGCGTTGGGGTCGGCCTCATCCCCTGTGTGTGTGTGTGTCTGTCTGTGTGTGTGTGTGTGTGTGTGTGTGTGTGTGTGTGTGTGTGTGTCAACCCTTAATAATCACAGCGTCTTACTGGTTGAGTAAAAAACAACTAGATTAAAATGGTTGCGTCCACCAGAACACTACACCACTACATCACTCCGCTCCCCACATGGATGCCGCCATGCTGAGAATCTTTCTTTTAAAGCCCTCAGAGCAGCCGGCCAAAAATAACACCACACGCTGCCTCCGGCCCCCCCTGGAGAAGACATTACCAGTAAGGGAGGGGGGCGGTTTCAAACCGGTACCACTCTGGCCTCGCCGGCCACAACTGATTCAAAACACAGCGGCAGACTGGACAAGAGACAGAGACGGGACAGACAGAGACACACAGACAGACACACACAGACAGAGACACACAGACAGACACACACAGACAGAGAGACACACAGACAGACAGAGAGACACACAGACAGACACACACAGACAGAGACACACACAGACAGACAGAGAGACACACAGACAGACACACACAGACAGAGACACACACAGACAGACACACACAGACAGAGAGACACACAGACAGACAGAGAGACACACAGACAGACACACACAGACAGAGACACACAGACAGACACACACAGACAGAGAGACACACAGACAGACAGAGAGACACACAGACAGACACACACAGACAGAGACACACACAGACAGACAGAGAGACACACAGACAGAGACACACACAGACAGACACACACAGACAGACACACAGACAGACAGAGAGACACACAGACAGACACACACAGACAGAGACACACACAGACAGACACACACAGACAGAGACACACACAGACAGACACACACAGACAGACACACAGACAGACAGAGAGACACACAGACAGACACACACAGACAGAGACACACACAGACAGACAGAGACACACACACACACACACAGACAGAGACAGACACACACAGACAGACAGAGACACACACACACACACACAGACAGACACACACAGACAGACAGCGAGTTGAGGGGGAGAGTTTGTATTTCTGGACTTCCTCCCTCTGTGTATTCTGTCCCAAGGCTGGACAGGGGGCATTTCAAGTTATTTTTTGACACAAAACATGTCACCGACTCAGAAGCCCAGGGGGGGTCAGAGGGGACGGGGGGGGACGGAGGGGGGGTCCATCCTTCATCTGGGCTCTCCTGAGACGAGCCCAGAATTGCTCTCCCTTGTTGTGAATGAAGCCAAAATAGAGAGCAAGGGAGAGACGTGCTGAAGGGGGGGGGTTGGGTTAAGTTTAGGTTAGCCGAAGGTGGAATTGTTTAGGATAGCATGTCCCCCCCCCCCCCTCCAAAGGCTGTAAATCTCCCACGCATCTCTCGCTGTCTCCGCCTCGTGGACTGTGACCATCGAGAGGAGTCACGCCTCGAATCAACATCCTTCTGTACTGGAACCCTCCCACACATTAGCATTTTGAATCGGCTAATGATGATGCTAAGCTACGTTCCTCAGAGACTTATGGCACATTTTAGTGACTTTTATATTTCCTATAACTGGAACTTTGTGCGACGTTTTTCACAGCCGTCTGAACCCTGAAGATCGCAATATAATATTTTCTATTATTTATTTATAATTACGTATCTATATAAGACGTGTGTGCAAATAGCTAGCTGCTAGCTATCTGCTAGCGTCGCCCGGGTGGTGCGTTCAAGTGCACATTTTAAGCAGGTTTTACGAGAAAACACCTTTGTTTGGTCCTAGTTTTGGGGGTTTCAGCTCAAAATTAATGGATGAACAGGATTAGATTTTTTTTAAAGCAGTGTTCAAACTTTGTTAGAAAGAATCCTTCAAGTAGAAATATGGAGGCTTACTCCCTGTTTGTTTTATTATGAGTTTTCATTGAGCTTTAACAAGTGAGAAGATTAGTCTCAACAGCGGATTTGGATAAAAAGGTCTTTCTTTCCAACTCGGGGAGGGGGGGCAGGGGGGGTGTTAGTGTGTACACTCCCAGGAGGAGCAGCTATTGGCCCTTACAGACAGCTCGAGTCAAAGATGAACCACGAGGTACTTCCTCTCGTAAATCACCCCCCCCCCCCCCTAAGCTGGGAAACAGCTGCTGCTTTGGTGGCCGTTCTGTCTCTTTTTTTCTTGTTTCCTTCTCTTAACCGGGCGGGTGGAGAGGGAGGGGGGGGGGATACAGGAAGTGACCTTGTGACCCCGGCTGCTGCTGCTCCTGGTCTCAGGTTACAGAGTGGGTGGGGGGAGTGGGGGGGGGGTCCTCCATGCTAAGTTAGGGTAGAGAGGCACTGACTTGGATTCCAACAACACTTGAAGCTGTGTTTAACTCTCACGTGGACCTTAAAATAAACGGATTTCTGCTGCAAACTGAAATAACCGAATCACGATGGAGCTCTGCAAACGCTGTGTGGAGTTTGGATTCATCGGGGCCGTCGTTTCCCCACACTGTTCGTGCCACACAACGAGTCCGTTTGACTTCCAGAGTTGAGGTCAAAGTCCGTTTTTTGTCATGCTGAGCGGAGCCTTCAGGGCGCTGCGACCCCCTTATCGAGCCCCCCGGGGGGGGGCGTCGCATTCACAAACAGATCTCAGGTCAGAGGAGGAGGAGGAGCTTACGGTGAAGACGTCGTCGTCTCCCAGCTCGCCCTCGTTCTGCAGCGCCGTGGAGGAGGTCGTGGAGCCTGCAGAGAGGAGACCAGCCGTCAACTCAAGAGGACGTTTGCAGCTTTGTCAAGAAAGTGATTCTCAGAATCAGCTCGTCAAGGTTTTACAAGCAAAATAAACGCGTTTGCAGCCACGTCCTCACGGGACATTTGATTCTTACGATACGACGGAGAGACTAAAACTGGGTGCTACCTTCAGCCAGGTCCTCGATGGCCTTCCGGACGCCTCGCTCGAACGCTCTGGCGTCCGCCGGACTCTGGAAGGACAGCCCGCACTTCCTGTCCTCCACCTTCCAGTGGTGGAAGGTGGGCGTGGCCACGGTGTACAGGAGGTCCTTCCTCAGCGGACAGTCCAGGATCACCTGTGACCAAGGAGGAAAAAACATACCATCTATTCCCCATCCTTGTTGACCTTTGACCCCCCCCCGTCGCCGCGCTCTTCACCTGTTTGTCCCGCAGCCGCTCGCCGCGGATGAGGAAGTGGGGGCAACCGAAGGGCAGCGCGGGCGCCAGCTCGGGGGGCAGCAGGCGGCACACGCCGACCCGGCTCAGAGCCCCCCCGTCCTGGGCCAGCCAGCCGCCGCTCGAGTCGTCCCGCGTCATCACCACCGCTTTCACACGCACGATGTAGCTGTCACTGTGGGAGGGGGGACAAATGGCGTGCGTTGTTATATTCAGCGCAGCAATATGAGAACGAAGGCTTGGCGCCGTGAGGTTTCGTTTCCCGGTGAAATCCTCCAGCGGGTTCTGCATCTCGAGAATTTATTTTGAGCCGCGCCAGATTCTGCATCTCGTCTCCACGGCGACTGACTACCTGTTATCTGAAGGCCATGACACCTGAGGGACACCTGAGGGACACCTGAGGGACACGTGAGCTACAGAAGATCCACCTCCTGGCCTTAGATCTTAGTTTGCATCACATGCTAAAAAACATCTAAATTGATATTTAAAACAAAGTAATTGTCAAATTAAGAGACGAGAAACAATATCAAATATTTCTACAGAAATCTCGATTATAAAATATAAATGATATGTGAAGAATTTGCACAATGTGCTTTTAGCTCCAATAAAGATAAAAACGGTGTATTGTGACACAACAAAGACCTTTTGCATTCTTCCCTCCAGACGTCTGCTTCATCCTGTAAAACCTTCACGTCCCTAACGAGTCGCTAACCAGTTTATTACAGCTAATTATGGATAATAACGGAGGTGGATTCACGCTGGGGGCAGAATGTTTGAGGGCGTCTCTCAAAGTCACGACTCGGCCGTCCTCGCTGTGTCCAGGTGGGAGGTGTCGCATCGGGACCCGAAGAAGGAAAAAACTCTCTCTCGCTTTGAAGTAAATATATGTGTATATACATATATATATATATATTTATATATATCACTATATGCTTTAAAACGTCAACCACAGAGCCTGAATGTTCCTCCACCTCAAAGCGGTTTATCGACTCAATAAATAATAGAAATAAATTGCTTCATTTCATTAATGAGTTATAGACATTTATCTTATAATGAAAACACTGAAAAGAAAAGCTTCTGTTCTGATGCAAACCTTTTCCTTTACTGCCCGTAAACCAATAAATAACTAAAGTGTCTGTACTTTTAACTATATTAATATTCTCAAGTCATTCTACTTTTTGTTGGTTAAAAGTCCTCCTTTCTTTGTCTTCAGAGGGAGGAAAGAGAAACATAGAGAGAGAGGGAGGGAGGTGTTATATAATTAGAACACACACACACACACACACACACACACACACACACACACGGTCAGACTGGTTGAGCAGCTTCCCGCCCACACACACATTCATAAAAGCTACTGAATGACAGACGGAAGACAAACACATCGAGCTGAAAAGCAACTGCAGATTCTCCTTCAACGTTTGAGCCTTTGTGTAAACACACACACACACACTCACACTCACAGACACACACACACACACACACTCACAGACACACACACACGCACGCACGCACAGACACACACGCACTCACACGCACACACACAGACACACACACGCACACACGCACTCACACGCACACACACAGACACACACACGCACACACACGCACTCACACGCACACACACAGACACACACACGCACACACACACACACGCACTCACACACCCCCTGAATCCCCCTTATCATAGTTAAGACTTTCCATTCAGATATTAAAAGCTTGGATAATAGTCATTTATTTCATGCAGAAGTAGGAAGTCGCTCCTTTGTTTTCACACAACAACATTCTTCCATTAGCCACAAGTCAGTCAACTTTTATTTCTTTTATGGCCTTTTCACTCTCAGGATCTCTGCAAAACGCAGGTGCAAACTGCTTGAAGAGGAACGCAGTCCTTCAGAGGCTCTGGAGGACTGGGGGCTCTTCTGGGGGGGGGGGGGGGTGACCTCGCTGTCACTTATGTGTAATAACATTAACCATAACTTCACCTGACAGGAAACAGGAAGTCGTCGCTCTCTGGATGAGCTCTTGGCCACATTTGGGCTGACTGCTGACCCTCGTTTGGCCCCATAATCTATAATCTATAATCTGTAATCTATAATCCGTAAATCTGTAATTGCTAATCTGTAATTGGTGGTTGGGAGCAAACAGGCGACCAGCAGCACAAACACACTCGATGAGCTGAGATGGTGTTTCGGGGGTTTATTTAAACGGCTTTAAGAGGCCCGTCTGAGTCTCAGTCCTCGCTTGGTGGATCTCACACGTGACGGCGCTCTGCAGGAGGCGTGATGTTTGGACCCAGATCTCAGGTCGGGTCACAATGTCGGGTCACAATGTAGAACCAAAAGAGCCGTCGACACCGACAGCTGTTAAAGAAAAAAAGGCTGCTGTCCTCCACAGTGACTAAAGACCTGCTTCACCTGCACAGCGTCCCGCGCTTCTGTGAGTAAAGACTGGGTCACTGCGCTCGGTGACGGGGGGGACACCTGCGAGCCACGCCAATGACCCCCCCCCTTTCAACTAGATGGACTTGTGTGCCTGTAGTCTGTATTTAGGATCAGAAGACCTTCTTGAATGCATCCCTGTGAGGGTGTTCTTCCATGGGGGGGTGGACCCTGCAAATACCTGATGGGCCTGTAATAAAGCAGTAAGGGGGGGGGGGGGCTGCTATCAGGTCTGGATTCCAGCTCATGTGGGGCAGATAAAAAGGCCGGTGAGGGCGACTCAGCTGTGTGTGATAAAGGCGGTCTAAACTTCCTCTGATAAGGAACCACTGGACGCACCCACACACACACACACACACACCCACACACACACACACACACACACACACACACAGACACACAGACCCATAAACACACCCACCCACACACACCACACCCACATACACCCACACACACCCCCACCCACACGCACACACACACACACACAGAACCCATAAACACACCCACCCACACACACCCCCACACACACCCATAAACCCACCCACACGCTCACACACACACAGAAATGTAAAGTTTGTTTATCTGTGGATCTGAAGGGTTTGAAACAGCTCCGTCTCTGATGCTAAGCTAATTAGCATCGAGGCTCAGAAGCTGCTTTGTTCCTCGTCTCCAAAGACATTTCCCCATCTTTAATGTTGGTGTGAACAAACTTTGTCACAAATTGTGTAGAGAATTGAATTAGTATTCAACCTTTAAGAAGCAGATCGATCACTTAAATAAACTGTGGAACCATATCTGTAGCTACTTGAGGACCAACGTTACAGAGATACGTTCTTCAACCTTCTTCTCAGCTTCCGTTCACACAGAGAGAGAGAGTGGTGGGGGAGGAGAGTTCATTCACAACTATTGACCCCATTAAGGCTAGATCCTGTCGATCGGCTACAGTTAAATGGACCCCCCCCCACCGAGGACCGATGAGTTCCGACCTCATCACAGTTCATTGTGTCCGTTTGGTTCTAATCTGCAGCCCGTGTTTGTGTGGTTTGATCTTTAATTATTTTAAAGTAATGGTCGCCCTCTCGTTTGCGGGTTTGGGTCTACCTTTAGTCTGATTTAAACACAAGGGGTCAAAGGTCACCGAGTTCAGAATCGGCAGCGTTGTGTGCTTGCTGCGTCGAGGGGAAAAACAGAAACTCAGGCTCTTAGAATCCTGGCCGTCCAGTCAGCTGATGAGCACAGATCAGTTTGTTTTTTTTAAAGAAGAGGCCAACAATGGGCGGCCATTGTTTGGTCTCCAGATATAAACCGTTACATAAAAGCTCCAGAACCGGGACGAGCTGCTCTGTGAAACACAGGAAACCCTGTGAGCGAGGGTCCGTTCCACATGATGTGAGTGTGTGTGTGTGCAGGGGGGAGGACACACAAGGGAGGACGTCCTCTGGGTCCACACAGCGTCTTAATGTGGACACACATCCATCGCTGATTAAGATCCACCTTTTTCTTCTCGCTACACAGAATGCAATGTTTCATGAGCGGACAGCTGACTGATGAATGCAACACGTCCAGGGCGTCCGGCCTGTTGATGCATTGTGGGAAATGTAGGAGGCGGCCTGATGTCGGCTCTCTCCCTGGTTTCGTGGTCCACGTCGGTCGCCTCGGCGAATCGATCCATCCGTGGCACGAGGGTCCGAGCCCATTACTCTCAAGTCGAGTCATGTGAGCCGAGCCCCCCCCCACCCCCCCCCCGGCCGTGTGAGAAGATGCGTAGCTCTTCTGGAGGCGTCCTTCTGCCACGTTTGTTGAAAGGCCTCGCTGGCGTGTGAGGAACAGACCCCGCAAACGCTGCCCGGCGATGGATTATATATCTACGATGACCTCAGCTGAAGGTCAGCGAGCAAACTGACTGTGCACATGCTGACCCTGCAGCATGTCCAGATCAATACACCCGGTGTGTGTGTGTGTGTGTGTGTGTCACACAGAAACTCGGAGCGAGGCCTTCAGATGTGCCTCCTCGGGAAGAAAGGAAGGGACTCCATAGATGGTCAGGTTGTGAAATATCTGACCTCCGACACATTTAAACCATCAGCAGGAAGCGGCGGGTTGCTGCACCTCTTAACTCCACTCAGAGGGCATGAAAAGGTGTGTCTTTTATTTCCTGAGCCGGGCCTCGATCCGATAGCACACGTTTAGTTCTGATAAGAAAGCCACAAACTAGCAGATAACGCTGAGCAACGATTCATTTTCTTCCGGTAATGAGACGATAAACGTCTTTTGTGTGACGCAGCAGCACCACACGTGTCGCTGTCCAGTTTCACAATGGACTTGTGACAAATTGTTCAAATGTGCAGCGCGTGGCAGGAAGGAATAAAGCATGAATAAAGCCCGTCTCTCATTAGGCCCGTTGGACTGTGTCTGTCCACCGCTGTACAAGATGCTTCCGTTCAGGTCCAGAGGAGCCAGGTGAGATTCCAGTTAAAGTGTAAATAGACAGGATTAGAAAAGCGAAGCTGTGTTTTTATGGGATTGGTGGAATAAATAAACTTCAATCTTCTTAAAGGCTTTTTAAGAAGGTCGATTAACTCTTACGTGGATAAAATGGTCTGTGGGAGGATTCTTTTCTACATTATCATGGAGACAAAAAGCTTTTGTTTTTTTAACGGAAGTCAGATGCCCGTCACGTGGTGGGCGTGACCCAATTTCACCACACCGTGTGAAAATACCCCCCCCCCCCTCCCCAAGGCGACCCGCGGTCTGTGAAAGGGTAGAGAACCTTTTTTTATGAATGAGCCGGCGTCACGCCACAGCAGCCCCCCCCCCCTCATACTCCCCCCCAATGCCCTTCGACCGACAGAGGTCCGCAAAGCGCCCCCCCCCCAGAGCTTCCTCCTCGGTGGAGGCTAATTTTAAGCTTTCCATGCAGCGCCTCCATATAGGCCAGTGGGGACAGACTGAGGGACACAGTGAGGGACACAGTGAGGGACAGACTGAGGGACACACTGAGGGACAGACTGAGGGACAGACTGAGGGACAGACTGAGGGACACAGTGAGGGACACAGTGAGGGACACACTGAGGGACAGACTGAGGGACACAGTGAGGGACACAGTGAGGGACAGACTGAGGGACAGACTGAGGGACACACTGAGGGACAGACTGAGGGACAGACTGAGGGACACACTGAGGGACAGACTGAGGGACAGACTGCCATTCGTTTTTTTCTTTCAGCCTAATCGCGGGTTTGTTTTTATGAATGGGGGGTTTATGCAAATGAGGGCGATTGAGAAAGAGATGGCGGATGAAGCGTATCGGATATCTCACATCCTGTGAGCTCCCCCCCCCGTCCCGCCCCCCCCCCCCCCCCCGCTGGAGGCACACACAGATGTGACCAAATAACGAGCCGCCTCGTGGGCCGTCGGCTTCTTGTTTTCTCTCTTTCCTTTGGAGCGTTATTTATAAGAGGTGGACCTTCAGGGCGGGTTCGAGTTCCTAAGTTACGCTGCAACAGGGCTGCCCCCCTCCCCCCAAGCCCCCCTCCACCCTCGTACAGATCCTTTCAGAAAATGTTTCCGATCCACCCACGCCCCCCCCCCTTTTTCTCGAGACTAGTCGGTACACCGCGCGGGGAAAAAGCGACGCTTCACTCCACGAATCCACCGTGAAATACACGCGTTACACACCGCACTTTAACCAGGGGTAGACGGCTCTGCACACTCCAGCAAGTCCCCCCCCCCCCCCCGATCTCCAACTTGTAGCCGTGCCTGTGTGTGTGTGTGTGTGTGGGGGGGGGGGGGGGGTACTCACTCGTTCGGGTGTGTTTCTTCTATCATTGTCCCGGATCACCTCAGGTTGAGCACCGCGGCGGTTGCACACTTTTCGCTCGTCATTCTTCCGCCGATCCGGTCTCCAGTTGCGCATAAATTCCTCCCTTTTGCGCCTTTTGTGCGAGCGTCGGGCTCAGTCTTCCTTTTTCCTCACTTTTCTCTCTCTCTTTCTACCCCCCCCCTCCTGAAGCCACACCGTTCCTCCCGAGGTTCTGTTCTTCTGGATCGCGGGTTTCCTAAAAGTTCCCCATCGCTTCCAGTTCGGATAAAGCAATGCAGGATGATTTAGTAGCGAGGATCCAGCTCTTCCCCTCGCTATAACACCCCCCCCCCCCTCTGCCTTTCTCCCACCCCCAAACACACGCACACACACACTAACACACACTCCGGTGTTTAGGTCCCAGAGCGCATGTTTGGGTCGCCGATGAGTCCGGTTCCAGCTGTGCGTAAAAAGGCAGAAGCGCGTCGTCGCTGCGGTACCGAGGGGTGGCCCCGCTAGAGCCCCATCTCTCTCTACTCCATGTTGGATTGCAGGCAGCCGAGCAGCTCCAACGACGCCGGGGGAGGGAGGAGGAGGAGGGAGGGAAGGGGGGGGGGAGTGCAGGGCGGAAGCGGTGACGTCGGTCTACATTTTGGTTGAGGGCCCATGCGCCGTAGGGGCCCCCCTTGATAGACGACCCCTCCTCCTCCTCCTCCCTCCTTTCTCCTCCACCGGATCCTTCGTTTCCAATCCGGACGTGTCACCTTTGTTCTCAG
This sequence comes from Pungitius pungitius, assembly GCF_949316345.1. Classification (NCBI taxonomy): domain Eukaryota; kingdom Metazoa; phylum Chordata; class Actinopteri; order Perciformes; family Gasterosteidae; genus Pungitius; species Pungitius pungitius. The sequence continues at coordinate 1,022,237 of NC_084912.1, read as the reverse complement.
TGCGGATCTTCCGTCTGTCATTGTGTAGCTATTTATTTATTTATAGATTCCAGGGAATAAATACATACACAGTAAATATATGTCCATTATATTTGAAGCCTGATAAAATATGTATCGAATGATCTTTTCATTAAATGAGCAGAAGTTCACGTCTGATTAAAGTAACCCGATTAAAGGCTCTTAGTGGTTCATCTCGTTAACATCTGACCACCTTCTTCTACCTGCAGGAGCCTCTCAGATGCGCGCGAGGTGAGCGGCGCGCCTCTCGATCCCCTAATGCGCGGGCACGTTTTGGGGCTGATTGCTGCCAGATTTATGTTCCTTCCCTGAACATTTGTTTGTGTGCTTTCTCGGTTCATGATCGGTGGGCAAGAACCAAAACGGTGGTAGCGCAGCGCCCCCATGCGGTGAACTAGGCGTCCTACAGTCTGCGCTGTCCAACAACAGTACTACAACAACTACAACACTACAACAACTACAATACTACAACAATAATATGATACTACAACAACTACAATACTACAACAATAATATGATACTACAACAACTACAACACTACAACAACTACAACACTACAACAACTACAATACTACAACAATAATATGATACTACAACAACTACGATACTACAACAACTACGATACTACAACAACTACGATACTACAACAACTACAACAACTACAATACTACAACAACTACGATACTACAACAATAATATGATACTACAACAACTACGATACTGCAACAACTTCAATACTTCAACTACAATACTCCAACAACTACAATACTACAACAATACTACAACAACTACAACACTACAATAACTACAATACTACAACAATAATATGATACTACAACAACTACGATACTACAACAACTTCAATACTTCAACTACAATACTACAACAACAACAATACTACAACAACTATAACAACTACGATACTACAACAACTTCAATACTACAACAATACTAAAACAACTACAACACTACAATAACTACAATACTACAACAACTACAATAGTACAACGACTACGATACTACAACAACTACAACACTACAATAACTACAATACTACAACAACTACAACATGTCGCTGTGAAACGTTTGGCTTTACGTTACTGCTCACTAGTTCAGTTACTTTATCAGTGAGTTGATGTTTTATTTCACAGCTGAATTACAACGTGTGACCACACACACACAGTTATGACATCTGATTACTGTAATTCAGTAGTACGCTGTAATATCACTGCAGGTACTCCTCAGATCATTATGGCAGTATCCTGTTGTGGTATTGTGTTTTTATTATACTACGTCTGATTTCACAACGTGTTTCCATGAGGGTTTTACTATTTATATACATTTCATGTCTTAATTATTATCTATTTTCTATCTCAACTACAACTAATCGATCCATTTATTCAGTGTTCATTTCTCTTAACAGATGTGCGTCTAGATAATATAGATAATAATCGATATATACATATTATACATATATACATATAAATGTATTTATTTATTGGTGAGGCCTGAACTTCTTTCAGAAACAGGGAATTATGTTGTATTTCATTTTTATTTTCACGGAATAGGACGTTTACGTCATCACCGTCGGGCCATAGGGGCAGCAGTCACGTGGGCGAATGCTGCCACCGCGTGGTTCAAATGTGAACTTCAGACTGTAGTCAGACAACTGGAGAACATTTTAAAGGGAAATATAACAGATCAATATGCATGTATATCACATTTGATTAACTTGATAATACCAGGTATAAACATATACAACGTGTATATATATATATACAGTATATGTATATTGGGATTGTTCCACTTAGTGAATGTGCTTATGTCCTTTGAATATCAAAGAGCATTTTGTTAGGGAACATTTTCACTGTGACGAGTGTCTTTGTACAAAGTTCCTTGTTGTACTTTGTCTGGATCCTGTCTGTAGGTGTGGGAGTTGTTCTTGTCCTAATATTTGCTCCACGTTCTTCATGCGACAGATATTTCCCCTCGAGGTATCGAAGGGTCGTTCATCAAAAGCTCCCTTGTGTATTTAAACACTGAATGAGTGCACACACATGAAGCCGGCCTCCCATTTATCATCAGAGAGGTCAACAAGACACTTTCCGGCTCGGCTTTTTGGTCTCCTAAAGCACATCATGAAAAATAACACCAAACCAAAAACAACAAAGGCTTCAAAATAAGGAAAGCAATATACTTTTATTTATTTCAAGCTAGCTTCACAGAATTGTTGGTGCCATCTGCTTCAAGGTAACAGGTTTTCTATTTCTAATTACTATAATTGTATTATTCATTGGATTCTTTTGTTTTAATGAATCTACCAAACAAGCCCAACGTTTCCTTTTCTGGGCAAAACAAGCAGATTCAAGCCATCACTTAACTTTGGGGTTCTGGAAAATTGGGACGTTTTTTGTCCTCTAGTTTTCTGACATTTTTAATGAACAGCTGCAAATAATCAACACACAAAATCACAGTAACTGAGTTTCTAATAGCTCTTTATTGCAAAAGAAGAGTTGTTTCTTTATTATACTGCAATTATACTAGTATTTTTGCTTTTGCTTTTTGTTGGTGTCTAAACAGACTCCTTCAATTTAGAATATTTCATCCTGGTTTTGTGTTTTTCTCTCCTGTAACGTCTCCACCTCGCTGTCCTCTGCGGGCGCCATGTTTCTCTGCTGCAAAGTCCTTCCTCCCTCAGGAGAACGCTGGCTTTCAGGCCTCGTTTCACCTGCTTTACTTTGTTGGAACATAAAGAACGTTGTGTCGACTCCATCCAAAATTCACATAAACGCATTACAGATCATTTTAGTATTTGACAATGAGGGGCTTTTACACGGTTTCTCTCGTATCTCTGAGTTGTTGAACATTGAAGCCTGTTGCTCTTCTTCAAACTGGCTCAGGCTGTCAATCATCTTCAGACAAAGACGAACCACGCTGCCCCCCCCCCCTCTCAAAGAGACCCCCTCCCGACTATTAAAAAACGTTCATCCGCTCTGACCTCTCTGCCCCCCGCCCCCCCCCCCCCCAGCCAATCACAATCAAACCAGACAGCGCCTCTCTGTCTGTGACTTTTGCTCATGAACATAAAAGCCTCCTTTCCCCAAAAGCTGCACCCTCTCCTTTAAAAACCAACATGGCACTTACCCCCCCCCTATCACAACACCCCACTTCCAGGTGATAGATAGCCCCGGTGTGTGGTAGCAGGTCAGAGGTCGACCTAACAGTTGTTGGGGTGGGGGTCAGATGGAAGTCATGGAGACTTTGGTCCCCAGTTTGCTTCACGTTCTCTTTGTATTTAATGAAATGTCAGACTCCAGGTCTTCGTTTGATGTGATTCTGATTTTATTTATATTCATTTTACAAAAGAATAATACGCCTGTGTTTCTTTATAAGAGATAAGATTCATCCACGTTTTAAAGACGATTATTGATTCATTGGGCTGTGAGTAGCACTGCCTTTTCAGAATAAAAGCCTTGTTTTAACAAACAAGAGGATTCTGTCTACAGAATGACGCAATTTAACTTTTATTTTGAACAAGAAACAAGGAGTTCAAAGGTCAGTTTGACTCTACATGGACCATCATTCACTAAATGAACATCATGCTGCTATGAAGAAGACTTGAAACTAGAGACTGAGACCATAAACTCATGTTTACAATGTTTACTGAGGGAATAAATCAAGAGAGAAGTAGAGTCATTTTGTTTGTGTGTGTGTGTCGGGGGGGGGGGGAGGGGGGGGTCACTCGGGGTCATCGATGTTTAGTCTGTTTTTTCACTCAAGTGGCGACTGCAGAGATTTATAGCTTCACCCCCCCAACAACCAGACGTCTCGCTCATGTGACAAAAAACGAACAGCTCGCACACAAACAACTGGATTCAAACTCACATCGGTCCCGTTAAACTAAACACGACAGGGATGATGGTGAAAGGAACCGTTTCACAGCATCAAACCTGCAGAACAGAGTCAGGCGACTCAACTTAATTGATGGACATGTAAAAACTGAAATAATCTCCTAAATAGCATTGTGTTTACAAGCGATGGGCTCGTAACCGACGGCAACCTGAGAGGGAAATTCAGACACGTGGATGTGCAGCTTTCTCTTTTTAAGGCGGACGTGTTTTCGTGGACTTTGAGCCTCACAGTTGAAGTCGCTTCACTCTGAATGACCCGACTCGTCTTTATTTTAACATTTTGAATCTTAATACAAGAGCGAAAGGATTTGATCTCACCTGAAATGCTTCATACCCGCCATCGTTAACGTCAGTCCCTGATGTGTGATTCGTTTGAACAGCAACCCCAGAGATCTGACCCAAACAGCTGATCATCTCCCCCTGTAAACAAACCCACTGGTCACCTGACCTGACCCGACCCAATCCAATCCAACCCCCCCCCCCCCTGTCAGCGAGGTGCTCCAGGAGAGCGTGTTGATGGGACCTGGATGTTGGGATTAGAACCTCTTCCAGCACTCAAACAGAGCGACAGGAGCGCCCTCTAATCCCAGATAACCAATCGGGGGGGGGGGGGTCCTCATGGGCCCACCAGAGGGGGAGGGGGGGGGGGGGGCGTCAAAGTTCATCTCCAATGTTGTGTTATTAGTAAAAGGCTCTTTTGACTATTGTGAGAAAACTAATGATGTGATAAAGGAACATTTCTTCTTCTCAAATATTCTTTCTGCAACAGCAACACATGAAGGTCAAAGGTCATTCTCACAAACAGTCTGCTGATTGCTAACAGATGATCACATGTGGAAGGTGGTATCCATGACGACGCGCCATGGTTCATTCATTCATCCAAGGCCTCCAATCTCCTCGAGTCACAAATGTCTTTGAATCCACCTTTTCTTCTTCTCACTGAAGGTGAGAAATGGAATCTCAGGTTTGTCTTGAAGAAATTCCTGAATTCGGGTCCTTTCGTTTCTTTCCTTCTTTCTTTCTCTCCACAGAGGGAGAGAAACGCTCTAGTTTTCATTTTCACCTTTTTTGTTTTGCCACAAAATGGTTGAAATTGGATGTTAAAACACTTGTAACAACCTGTCAGCTCGGTGCTGACGTGTGAGATGAGAAGCTAATGCAGGCTGGACTATTGATAACCTTCACGCAAGGTGATTTCTCCAAAAACATGAAATCTGAAACGTTTATTTCCCTCCGGCCTCACGTCCGCTCAGAGGAACCCGCAGGGACGCAGCACCAACACCTCCAGATCATTGATTCCTCATGAAGCAGCTTCATGGAGGATCCAGTCCACCTCCTCGTCCCTCTTCTCCAGCAGGGACCATCTGCTGCTTCCTCTCCACTGAAGCGTCGAGTGGATCATTCACCTGTGGAGAGATCACGTGTTTCAGTGATTTGGGACGATGGTTCGTGAGCGTCGTCGGTTCGATCCCCGAACAAGTGAAGTGTCCTTCATCACCACGAGGGGCCCTGGAGGCCCTCAAGGCCCTCAAGGCTGCAGGGACATCTGAGAATAAATGTGTTCATCAGCACGGCGTTTATTGTGTGGTCAAATACAACGATTCATGGAGAAAGTAATCTGATTATTGGCTGCTTCTTTGGCCAGGCGGTGTCTTTGAACGCATCGCACCACGCGGTGTGACCCCCCCCCCCCCCCCCCCTTCCGATTGCCCCCCCCTCTGGATTCCTCAATTAGGACGAGGAAAAAAACAACGACATCTCAAACATGACACCCCCCCTTGTTAATTCTGTGTCTAGATTAAAAACACCTGTTGGTAAACAAGACAATTATTCGGCTCGGTCCACCGGGGGGAGCACCGTGTTAATCATACCCCCCCCCCGTTAAAAGGCAACCTGATCTCCCCCCACTGAATGCTCACTGATTAACTCGATACTCCTGACTGTTTAAGATGCATCGTGTGTGTGTGTGTCTGTGTGTGTGTGTGTGTGTGTGTATGTGTGTGTGCGTGCGTGCGTGTCTGTGTGTGTCTGTGTGTGTGTGTGTCTGTGATGTCTCTAGATGCATAAAGGAAGGACAATTAGTGCTTAAATAAAACTCCTTTACAACATTTTAATTAGACGGAGCCGCCACAGTGAAGGGCCCCGTTTTAGTAAAATAAACAGCCCCATTTGCCAAGAAAAGAGCTCCCGGGGGGGGTGGGGGGGGGTCTTCTAATCGGGGATGGCTTGAGGGCAGGAAACAGAGACAAGAAAGTAAAAATGTGTTTGTGTCTCTGAAGTCTCTCTATTTGCTTCACGGGTTCAGATACTACAGATACTACAGATACTATATATAATACATGTACTATATATAACACATGTACTGTATACATATATATATATACACACATTCTAAATACACTACAGATAAAGGCCACTGCGTAATGTACAAACTGTTGATTCTGCTGCAAAGACTCATAACAAATCAAAACTATATTTCTACTGTTGATCATGTGGATATTTAATAGAGCCTTTTTATTGATACATTTGAAGTATAAATTAGAAAGAAAGCACCTGAGATGAGGGATTAATAATACACAAGTTAGTAATATTCGAGTCACAATGTGTACAGAAATGACATGAATCAAAGTGTCTTCAGTCCAGAGCATTAGTGTAGTATTTATATAGTAGTTTTGTATTATGTGTGTTATTTGTGTAGTATTTGTGTAGTATTCCTGTGTTATTTGTAAACCTGACTGTTAGTTGCCTGAATGTAACACCTGCTCTCCATTGTCTCCTCCTCTTCCTCCTCTTCCTCCTCTTCCTCCTCTTGCTCCTCTCTTATTTCCCTTTCCCTCGACTCTCAGATTTAATAATCATTCTTTCCATGAAGCGACAGCGTCTCTCATCTCGTGATCACGCTGTCGGCGACATTTCCAAACATCCAGGAGGGGAAAATATGTGAGAAGCTCCAAGATTAACATCAATGTGTGTGTGTGTGTGCGTGTGTGTGTGCGTGTGTGTGTACTTGCGCGCGCGTGTGTGTGTGTGTGTATGTATCCAGTCTTTTCTTCTTTAATAAAAGTTTCCTCTTGGACTCCTTGATGACGTTGGTCTTCTTGTGGACCCGATGAAGGTCCAAGAGAGAACTGCAATAGAACTCGTTGAGTCCAGCCAGCTCGCCTTCTTTCCACATTGCAGCTCCTAGAGACGAGCGGGGGGGTTTCAGGGTGGGGGGGGGGGGGGGGGGGGTCTTTCTAATTCAAACCTAATCGTCCTCCATTCACAACGTGTTTGTGTGGTCACTGGGAACCGGTAATTCCTGCATTCTCACCTTGAACCTGAAGTGGCACCTCGGTTCAAAGCTGCTTCTGAGCTGGCGCGTGGAGGCGGTTCACCTCCTGTCCACTGGGGGGCAGTGTAGCCCCAGGAGTGAGACACTAGTGCGCCTGCAACAACATCCCCTTGGATGCGCCCCCCCCCCCCCCCCCCCCCCCAAGGGGAAAGTAATCTCTAACGAGAATGCAAACTTTGTTTCATTTGTTAATTTAAAATTAAATGAAGCTTCCCCCCCTTTAAAAAACAGATGACTTGATGAGTTTAAAGTGTTTGGTATATAATACGTGAAGTTATTGTCTCACATTTAATTCTTAATTTACCCTTAATTTCATGGCTTTATAGATATTTTAGTCTCACTGGTCTTAATTAAATAATCATCTACATCAGACCCTCACAGGGGTAAAGGTCTCTTTTTGGGTTCATGTGTTCATAATGTCCTGCAGCAGCATTCTCTCCTCGTAGCACTTTGATCTCCCGTCTCTGGTCTCTGAGGTTTGGACGCGGCGATCAGGACGGATTCACGTTGACTGATGCTCACGCATTCTTTAAAAGGTTTATTCATGAACAACATCAGCTGTGGTTTCAAATAGTTTCCTTGAATCAGCCACGCAGAAAAGTTCAGTGCTGCTCACAGAAGGTTTCATGGCCCATTTCTCTTCAGGCTTCTTCTTGACTGTAAAAAGAAATGATTTTATTATTATTAGATATTATATTCTGCGTGTTTTGATTAAGCTCGAACATCTCAGAGGAAACCTGAGAGAACTTTCTAAATCAATGAGCATCTCAGGTCAGCCTCTCTGCCACGGTTACACGACGTCACACAGCGTTACACAACGTCACACGACGTTACACAACGTTACACAACGTCACACGACGTTACACAACGTTACACAACGTCACACAGCGTTACACAACGTTACACAACGTCACACAGCGTTACACAACGTTACACAACGTCACACAACGTTACACAACAATACACAACGTTACACAACGTTACACAACGTTACACGACGTTACACAACGTCACACAGCGTTACACAACGTCACACAGCGTTACACAACGTCACACGACGTTACACAACGTTACACGACGTCACACAGCGTTACACAACGTCACACGACGTTACACAACGTTACACAACGTCACACGACGTTACACAACGTTACACAACGTCACACAGCGTTACACAACGTTACACAACGTCACACAGCGTTACACAACGTTACACAACGTCACACAGCGTTACACAGCGTTACACAACGTCACACAGCGTTACACAACGTCACACAGCGTTACACAACGTCACACGACGTTACACAACGTCACACGACGTTACACAGCGTTACACAACGTCACACAGCGTTACACAACGTCACACGACGTTACACAACGTCACACAACGTTACACAACAATACACAACGTTACACAACGTTACACAACGTTACACGACGTTACACAACGTCACACAGGGTTACACAACGTCACACAGCGTTACACAACGTTACACAACGTTACACAACGTTACACAACGTCACACAGCGTTACACAACGTTACACGACGTTACACAACGTTACACAACGTTACACAGCGTCACACAACGTTACACAACGTTACACAACACTTTTAACAAGACAACAAACCTGCACACAGAGTAAAAGTACGAACAGACAACAGACGTATCGAGCTGCAAGTGCTTCAGCATCCGGGGACAGATATTGTTCTTCAATAGCATGTTCCTCGGGGGGGGGGGGGGCATAGGGGTGTGTGATAGTTCCTCAGTCCAAACAGAGCCATAAAGTGCTGCATGGTTAAGCCTGATGAATTAATAAGAGGCAGGCAGATGGGCCCCAGGGGCATTGTGGGAGCAGAACAGCATGGAGAGCAGAGAGAAGCTCACGTTGATACCACACACACACACACACACACACACACACACACACACACACACACACACACACACACACACACACTGTCCTGTATCTGCATGCATCCATACAAACTCATTTGCATCCATATAAAGTGGAGCAGAAACCGAAGGTTAAAGTGAGCAGAACGTTTGATTCCTCCTTCTCTCTCTTCTGGAGGCTTCACCCTCGTATCTGTTTGCTCGACCCGTCGTCACGGCGACCGCCGTTCCTCACATCGGCGAGTCGCTCGTTGGCCTCTACGTGCCGATGCTTCGTCAAAACCTGCTGAAGGTCAACGAAGGTCAGAGCGAGGATGAATCAACCCGTTAGCGATCTTTCTCCTTTTTTGGGGGGTCTTTTCGAGCGGTTTGGTTTTGTACACCCCGGTATGACGGAGGCGGGTGGGGGAGGGGGGGGGGGGTTGAGTTAATTTGGTCTCTACTGGTCTCTACTGGTCTCACTGGTGCTGATCCGACCCGTGAGCACCGTGTGAGTTTGAGTTTAAGGTCTTTAGATCTTATCTCGAGGTTTTCTGCGTCCTTCATCTCTTCTCGTTCTCATCTCCTTCTCAACATTTCTCAGTTCGTCGAAGAAACGAATCGTCTCAGAAACACAAACTAAATATCTATATTTCATTGGGCGGCGGTGACGGACGTTTAGCGTTGTCACAACGCGTTAAAGACCTCCTGCTGCTTCTTCAGTCCCAGTTGAATTATTTAAAGTATTTCACTGACTGCCGGGCGCCGACGAGCCGTCCTTTGCTCGCCTCTTTGTTTTCTTAAGCACTGACACGGCGAGGCCGAGAGGCCCCGCCTCCGCCAGGCCCCGCCTCCACCAGGCTCCGCCTCCGTCAGGCTCCGCCTCCACCAGGCTCCACCCACGCCAGGCTCCGCCTCCGTCAAACAAACGTCTCCACACAGGCTTAGTTAGATATGGACAGACAGATGAAACGCATCCCGATGAACTGTGTGAAGAAGGAAAAACAGAAAGTAACAGCACACACACACACACACACACAAACACACACACACACACACACACAAACACACACACACACACACACACACACACAGACACACACACACTTGCACGTTTGTGAGTCTGTCGGCCGATGGCAGTCATGCATCTATGCATTTGTGTGCATTGTTTATGTGCACATGCCAGTGTGTGTGTATGTGTGTGTGTGTGAGTGTGTGTGTGTGTGTGTGTGTGTTGGCTGCCAAATGTGGAGAGCAGGGAGAGGAAGCGGCTGGATGGTTGGAGGGGGTGTTTATTTATTCATTACCCAGCGGCCTCGGCGGTTTCGGGGGGACATGGCAACACTTGTCCCGGGCCTTTTAGCGCTGGTCTGTCTGTGGCCTGGCTCGGCTCGGCTCGGCTCGGCCAAAGCCTTCATCTCTCACCTCTGGTGGTCTCTGCTTTCTATTCTATATTTTCACTTTACCCTGAATCCTGCGTAGGTTTTCACTTTTGGTTCCTTTGTAAAGTTTTGTTAAATAATCCTGCAGGTAAAATCACACAACTTTTTATTTTCCTGTTTTGTGTGGAATTAAAACACTTTACTAACTATAAATGAGTTGTGTTGCCTAAACGTGACCCTGTGTTAAATAGCAATGGTGGGAACCCCCCCCCCCCCAAAGACAAACCACGTCACATTTAATTCTCTACCTCAACCATCACAAAATTCTGTGTTTGGTGAATAATGAAACCTCTCATGTGATGTGATCTCCTCATCACCTGATCACTGTCATTGATGAGGAGGATGGACTTCAAAGGTTAAGATCTCAAAGGTTTTTTGGTACAAGACTACTAAAGACAGGTTAATGTCTTGTAGAAGAAGAATGAATAATAGCATTGATGACTCTCCTCCTATTGATAAAATCTTAATGATACCCCTCCCCCCCCCTGAAAGAAGGTCATTTCTATCACCATGAAGAATAACGTAATGGAGGCGGACTCATACACCAACATAATAATAATAAGCTCTGCGTGACCTGACTGGTCCAACCCCCCCCCCCCCCTCCATGGTGGGACATCCCCACCCAACAACAAAAGAAGGGAGCCGATCAATGGCTCCGCCGGGGGATCAATGCTGGCTGTCAGATGAGATGTTGCGTCACCACTGATGCGTCAAAGCTTCAGTTCTCTCATCAGGAGAACCAATCAGATCCGGAGGCAGATGAGAGAGAGATGAGAGCCGTTCGTCTCCGTGTTTTAACCAACTCGATTGATCGGAAGCCGTCTTCCATCCATCGCTCGACGTTTATAGAATCTGTTCGTCCATTTGTGTGTTTGTGACTCCTTTTGTCTCCGTCCTTGTTAGTTAGCGCTTTGTTTTTGTCTGTCAAAGTTTGTTCATCATTCCTCCCACCGATCAAAGACGAACTGAATATTCCCGATTTGTGCTAAATGCTAACGCTGACATGCGAACATGCTAACATGCTAACAACAAGGATGCTAACCTTCCTCTTTGTGTTAATACATTTGAGTCTTGAGGAGTTTGTTCCGTATACACAGCACACCAAGAAGACACTGTATGAGGGGGAAAAGAGCAACCCTTAAAAGAAGAAAGGGGGCCGGAAAGAAAACACAAAAGTATGAAAATTTAATTGAAAAATAAAAACCATGTTATCCCATAAAACATTCTAAATGGGCTCGGTGGGCTTTGTGCAGCGGAGAGCCGCACGATGTACCTAAGGCACTGCAAAGTGTTAACATGGAAAACACATCAGGGAGG